>NC_080758.1:11454213-11731587 GCF_020826845.1 Diceros bicornis minor
GGCCAAAGAGAGTTGGCCCCGAGGCTTTGGCTGTGACCAGTGGGGAGGACAGGCTCCCTTCCGGGTGTGTTGTTAATATGACAGAAGGTACACGGGAGATACTGGAGGCCATTTTTGCCACCACAAGGGGGTAATTTGCCTGAGAAAAAAGCAAACGGAGGAAAGACAAGCAAGAAATGGAGAGATTCTGGCCTGTGCTGTAAAATAGAGTAGCCGCCAGCCCCATGTGGCTATTTCAATTTAAATAAATAAATTAAAATGACATAAAATTAAAAATTCAGTTTCTCAGTTGCACCAGCCACATCTCAAATATGCAGTAGCCACGTGTGGGCTAGCGACTACCATCTGGACAGCAAATACAGGACATTCCCATCACTGCAGAAAGTTCTACAGACAGCGCCATTAGACGATATGTGTGCCAAACTGCTAGCCCTGATTTTTCAGCCATGTGAGCCAATAAATCTCTTTTTAGTTAAGCAGTTGGGGTTGGGTTTATTCATAATCCAAAGAATCCAAAGGCAGGAGCCTCCAATTAGCACTAAGAACACGAGCACTCGCATGACTTAGGTTTCGTTTGGGTGTTTTCCTTCCGTTCAGCTCAGGGCCCGAGAAAATCATCACTCGGTCCGGAAATGCAGTTAAGCAGATGACACTCAAGAATACTTATGCCATGTCACCATTTTCTATTGTTTCTTCAATTAGAAAACAATTAATAGAACAAACGGATGTTGAAAACAGATGTCTTTCATAAGTACCCATTCATGTTTATCAGCTTAAGAATAATTAGAATAATGGACAACGCATAAGAATACAAGAATAGTTTTCCCCCATTAGAAAGCGTTTTTAACATCAACAATATTGAAATAAACTGACGTGATACAGTGAAGATATAACATCATACATGTAGTATTCTTGCCAAAAATGCATAACTTGAATCTCATGATGAGGAAACAGACAAACCAAAACTGAAGAAGAGTCAACAAAGCATTTGTCTTTACTTTTCAAAAATGTCAATATTATGAAAGCCAAGAAACTCTTCCAGAGGAAAGGGGACCAGAGAGACGTGACACCAAAATATGATGCAAGATTCTGGATTGGATCCTGGGTTAGGGAAAAAATCTTCTGTAAAGAACAATATGGGGATGATTGGTGAGATTCTAGTATGATTTGTGTATTAGATCATCTTATTGTATCATTGTGAAATGTTTTGAATTTGATAACTGAAGTGTGGGTGTATAAGGGAATGTATGAGAATGTCCTTGTTCTTAGGGAATATATGCTTGTCTTTAGGGGGTTAAGGGGCTGTGATCTCTGCAACCACTTCTCAAATGTTTCAAGAAAAAATACATGGAGACAGATAAAGCGAATGTGGGCATAATGTGGGTGAAGGGTATAAACTGCTTTTCATGCAGCTCTTTTCTAGGTTTGAAATTATTTCAGAATAAAAGAAAGCCACTAACACAGGGCTTTTCTTCCCCCCTTTGGAAAAGAAATATTAGTATTTTCCACGACAGATCTCTCAAGCGGAAAGCAAAGTGCTTCACAGTGTTTTTCAAATAGTGCATTCTGAAATTGTTTTGGGATGTTCCAATAAACATGTTTAAAAATGGAATAGAAAATCAGAGCATTTTTCATGTAATGAAGTTTCACAGAGTGAAACTTTCAATGATATGTATGTATATATGTGTATGGATATACACATACATACACACACGTATATATCCATACACATATCTGTGTACTGGATCACAGTGTTCAATGCATTCCTTACTGTGGTTGCAGTTTTTAAAAAAAGTTTGAAAGCCACGATACTACAGTATCTTTAATAGGGTGACTCACAACTTACCCAAGACAGTTCCAGTCTGTGCCCGTTTTCCTGCCATAATTAATAGCAAACCCATTCACTGTCAAAAGTGTCCCAATTTGGATTATAAATTATAGTCATTCTTATTTGAAGCCACATAAACTTCTTTTTATAACAAAGTACAGTATGGATAAGTGTGCTTGGCGGCCAAAAAAGGAATTTAGCCTTTTTTTAAATAAGAATGAATTTACGTATTATTTGTACGATTGAGAAAAAATTTTAAGTTATCAACTAATACTGTATTAAATAACTTTGTTGTCCATCTCTTGGGATTATAATGAACGAGATCATTATAATGAAGTAGAAAATGACTTTATTCTATGCAGAAAACTGGTTTTAGAATAAATACCATTTCCAAAAGAGAGCTTTTTAAAATGAGAAAACACTTAAATACAGCTTGTAAATAAAAGACAAACTCCAGTAAATTTTACTATTAATTTATAAAATACATATCACATCTTGTAAAATAACTGGATAAACATATTATCTTTTAAAATATTATCAAAATCTTGTTTTTAGGGAAGAGCTTGGTAGACTACTACATACTGAAGACTTTTAAATTGTTAAATCTAACAGATTAATTTTCTTTATATCTACCTTAATAGTCGGTCAGACATCCACCTAATTAGAGCACTTAAGGAGCACAGAAGGGATTTTACTATAGCTAGGAGGCACAACTAGTTAGTGCTTTACTCGCAGGTAACTGCCGCCATCACCAAGTGGTAAGCTGTCACAAAACAAAGTCAAGACTTCCAGTGTCCTGTAAGGAAGGGACTCCCAGACTTGTTGAGAAGAGGTGGGCTGCTCAAGTCACTGACACAAACTCTTAAAGCCTCATCACCCACAATTAAACTTTCTATCAATCTACAAGATGGGAAAATCAAACCACCACCAGTTGCCGCTAAGCATTGATTCGAGCACCTGAAGGCACACATCCAGAACAGAGGGGCTAGCTTTTCTTTGTAAATTTCTGTGACTTCTGATTTTTCCTCAGAATCATATTTAATTCTTTACCCAGATGTTCCTCACACACACACAAAAAAGTTAGTGTGGAGACCCACTAAGCCAATGATGGGGGACTAACTTGGGATTCCAAATGGCTCAGGAAGAGGGCCTGATGTATCTCGGGCCTCTTACGTGTTCAGTATAAACTGAGTTCAATCCATACAGGCAATACCATATAGGGTAGTGATAAAAAGGATAACAAATGAATTTGAATTTCAGAAGATCAACTGTCACATTAGAAACTTTTTTTTTTCTAGTTTCAGATAATCTTGAACAATGCAAACGGTAACTCTGGATGGATATCAGGCCTTATCGCTCACACCATCAGAATTAACTTCATTTAAATGCTCTCTTCCAGTCCACAGCCATATGCTCACACAGTCGCAGTAAATGTACATACAATTTGGTGTTTATCTTTCAAAAACTAAAAGTTAAAAAAGCCAGAATCTTGTTATAATCTAGCAATTTTCTCCCTACCCATTTTATATCATGGGTGCTTGGTAAGTATTTGTTGGGTGACTTTTCATATATTTGCAAACAAGAAAGTAGCCTTTATACAAGTCTATCTTTATTTGTAAAAAATAAAATACAACTAAAGCTAATTTGATTTTTAAAATCAAAGTTCATTTAGTGGTAATGTACATTTTATAATAAAATTGTAGTAAAATACTGACATTCGATAGTTAAACAAAGTATCATTCATGTAAAAATCATGTTGTCGCATGGAAAATTTAATTAGAAAATTCATAGTTCACAAAAGTATATATATTTTGTTGATAGCTCATGAGAACATTATCATAAATTTACTTAAGATACAGAACAAAATTCACAGTTAGGCCTGACATTTAGTACTACAAAATTTGGTGCTGAATCCACTGATATTTTTGTTAATAAGGTACACTTGAAATAACTGATTCAGACTACCCAGGAACTGACATTTTATTGTATAACCAAGATCTACTGGTTTTACAATACATCTAGTAATCAATTATTTTGCCAATAATTTAAATGAGAGATCTAGTTGAAAACACCATTGACGTATACCCTTAGCAGGAGAATTAAAATAAAAAGCACTAGGGGCCGGCCCGGTGGCGCAAGCGGTTGGGTGCGCGCGCTCCGCTGCGGCGGCCCGGGGTTCGCTGGTTCGGATCCCGGGCGCGCACCGACGCACTGCTTGGTAAGCCATGCTGTGGCGGCGTCCCATATAAAGTGGAGGAAGATGGGCACCGATGTTAGCCCAGGGCCGTCTTCCTCAGCAAAAAAAAGAGGAGGATTGGCGGATGTTAGCTCAGGGCTGATCTCCTCACAAAAAAAAAAAAAAATAAAAAATAAAAAATAAAAAATAAAAAGCACTAGCAGCTCTGATTTCCATTTTCACGAATACATACAACACAAATCTGCATTTTACAGTTAAAATTTGTACAAAAAAATCAAGCCCTGAAGTATTTGTTCCCCCAAGAGAAAAGTTCTGATGTTAAAACTTTGTTAAAAAAAAGAGAGAGAGAGGTAGTGTGTGAAAGTATTTTTACTTAAAATGTTGAACCCCTGCACCGCTTATAATATAAATGCAATTTAACCTTCTACATATTAACATTATTTTGCCATTCAAGAGTCAAATTTATAAAACTCACAGAATGTTAAAGCTGGAATGCCATTAAAAAATAGTGGTATATAAGTGGAAGAACTTGGGTGAATTCAACAAAAAGTACAATGTATTACATAGTAATGTGCAGTTAATAGTTTAGTGATAATATGTTCAGTGGTAATGTGCACAAAATACATTTAAGTATTCCGAGTCGAGTGATCTTCACTTAATTGACTTTACCGCTTCCTATATTTTTACCATACAGAGAAAATATCCTTCAAAACGGAGTCATTTGATTCTTCATTGTTTTAATAGCACACATTGTTATGAAGGTATCCATACCAGGCCTACCATAAAATTCATCAATAAATAACTCTGAGAGAAATACCCATAAGCCATAGGGAACTTACGTATCCATACTCTTCTTAGTTTCTACATACAAGCGTACTGCGCGCTTATGCGCGTCGTACAGTGAGACCAGGCGAGGAATGAAAGCTAGCAGCCTTCTTCTCTACTTGTTCTAAGTGGACGCAATGGAAAGTGATAAATAGCCTCTTAAAATTAATAGCGATAAACTCTACCTGTCAAAAGTGAATACTACATATTTTTCATAAAGTGTAGACAGTGTTCCTAGAAATCCCATTAAGGAAAACTCAAATTTTTCACATAAAAAGTGCACAAGTTTGTCCTGTGTAAAAGTCTCTTAATTTGGGTGCATTTTTCATCCAAAATGATTTGCTCTACTTGAATACACTGAAAGAGTATAAAAGCACACCAACAAAACGCACACACAAACAAAAGGAATGATGTCCAATGAGACTGGGAATGAGGACGAGAAGGGGTTGGGGAGACTCTCCACGTTACCCGAGTCGATGGGATTGCCTTCTACAACTAAGTTAGACGCACGTGGAATGAGTCTGCAAATACAAAAGCTGGAAGATGGACAAACAAGAACCTGAACAACTGTCATCGAGTTTGTTAATTCAGGAGCAGCTTCAACGCTTAACAACATAGGACGCAGCTCCTAAAAACAGTCCACTGGTTTGGTTTTTTAGGAATCAGAGAAAAGAGCATTTGAAAAAATTACTTGTTACAATTAGCAACAGAGGAACATTAAAAAAATCAAAATAAAATACAGGGAACATAGGAGCTGAGGTCCCCAAGGTACCAAAAGACAGAAGCAGACTTGTTCACATTAGAATTTTTAAAAAGAGTTAAAGGAAAAATTACCTGGGCTCTGCATAGCAGGGTAAATATGCAACCACTTCAATGGAAATGATCTGGTCCTCTCACACGGTTCTGAGAACGTGCTCCAACAGCCAGTTCTCAACAGACACGAGAGCAAAAGCGCGGCATTTCATTAGCGAAGGCCCCTTTGTTTTAGACTTAAATTCATCTCTGACCCACCAAAGTTTATATTAACAACTATCAAACTGCTATTTTAATAACACTTTAAGCTTGCAATATTATTTTTCTCATGCCTATTCCAGGTCACTGGTTCAGAGGTATATATATGCTTTAAAGTAGCCAAATTTACAAGTCCCCATGGCATCCTCACTCGGAAAACATTGAAACAATGGTTTCATAGTGTTATAATTGTTCCATCTTCCTCTAAGAGCTTTTGATCTGGAGCACGAGTTTCAAATTCTGTATTTGTGCCACTTGCCGTGGGTGCTAAGCTCACTTCATTAGAAGGAATAAAACCATTCTGTCCAGACTCAAAATTGAGTTCTATCTGTGTTAATGATTCTAGGCTCTCAGCATTAGGAACAGCTTTAGGAATCTGCTGTGGCACCCCGTTATCTTCAATAATGATGTCGTCTTCATCACTGTCTTCATCCTCTGGCTCAAAGCTTGGTTCGATCTGCTGTGGATAGCCAAGAAGGCTGTTATCAGTAGACTGGCCAGAGCTGCCGGAAGTCCGACTGTTCCTAACAACATTATTCCTCTGGTTTGCTGGTCTCACTGTTATGATGAGGTTGCGGCTGTTTGCAATCATCATGTCTGTTACTTGATCAAGACTCTTCCCAGAAACTTCTATGCCATTAACTTCTAAAACTTCATCATTAACAGCTAATAGTCCTGTGCTTTGAGCCAGACCTCCTGGGACAAGTCTGGATATAAAGATCCCTGGGACCTTCTCTAAGCCATGTGGTGTTACTCTGACACTGGAGCCATCCCGGATGTAGAATCCTAGGGGTTTCTCAGTGCCGTATTTGTAAAGACGAACCCTACGATGCGTTTCTGGGAGAATGTCCACGTCTATAATGGAAGACACAGGTCTGAAGTCCTGAGGCATACTGATGACTATATGTGGCTTTTTTCTATGGTTGTCAGGACGCAATACATTGGTTAAAACATTCTTCTTCTTTATTAATGTGTCGGTACCAAAGGCACTGTAGTCTGCTTCTTCTGTTTAAAAATAAAATAAAATAGAAATGTTGTAAAAACATTTATAGAATTTTACAACATTATAAAATTGTTTTAAAAACATCCATTTATCTACAGCTGAATCTGTACAGAAAGGATAATCAATGTATTTGGTACATAAACAAACTAGTTAAATATTAGCTTATTCTCACCAGATCAAAATGCAGTGCAGTAAGATACGCTATACCAGAAAAACCACAAGGTGGCCCTCTCAAGTCCACATCATAAAATTACCAAGTGTCGATGCTACGTTGATAGAGCTCAAGGACTGTTGAACAACAATAAGTATGGCAAATGAAATTCTGAGTCTTACAAACACATTCTTAAACATCATTTTAAACAAGGTACTTAAAATGTATTTTTCCTTCATTTGTTTAAAAAACCTCCAATTTGCATGTTTAGCACATTCAACTCGCATGAAATGGGACACTTCTGATTGCCAGGTAAATCAAGACAACAAGCTCAGATACCTGTATTAAGGGCTGGGCAGATAATGGGATTAAATGAAGCAGATAATATGCATTAAATGACAATATAATTAAACAAATGCATATCAAACACAGGAATTTTGGTCTTCTGCAAATAACCAGTCTCCCCCTCACTTTTTCAAGGGAGTTCTTAATCTTTCCCTTTCCCACTTGGAAAGAGGCTGATGCATAAGATTTTTAACTTTTTTCTTCACTGTGTGAAACCATCAAGTGCAATGACAGTCTGTCTCAGAACGACACAGACACACGGTGGGTGAGGACTCTGGCAAACCGGGAGCTCCCGCCCCACTGCAGGCCACAGCAGCTCCTCCTTCAGGCAGCTTCTCTCCACAGACTGCAGGAATTTGTGTGGCCAAAGCCCATTTGCCACAGAGTCTTGTTTTTTAGGTAAAAATCTTCCCAGTTTTAAATGCTGACACCCAATTAAATAACAAGAACAAAAACCTGTTTGAGCCAAATAAACATCTGGGGGTTGAATTCATTCTCAAACTCTGATGTAAACCAAGGGAAAACAGGGCACCTAAAACTAGATATTCTTAAATCCCACTGCTGAGGGAAGATAGCCTAACAAACAAAACATCTCATCAGGGAATGAGGTAGAAAAGGAAATGAAATCAACAGCAGGCACAAAAGTTGAAATCATGTTTCAAAAATAACTGGAATGGGAATAAACTAAAATGTCAGAATCTTCAAGGATAAAAAAAGTATTTAGTAACAATAAAAGTGACTAAAGATCCTCCCCCTTCAAAAAGAAGACCTAGTTCAGAATCCTGGTCTCAGCTACTGCTACAGATCACAGTGACGTCACCGCACTGCGTTGGCGCAGGGCTCAGTTCGTGTTCTCCCCTCGACTCGAACTATCCCTACTGATAAGAGTATTATCATCTTTACCCCACAGACCAGGAAATTAAGGGTACACAGTAACCGACACAGAAAAGACTGGACCCAGGTCTTCTGACTAGGCCAACAGCTTACAAAGTCACATAATGAATGTTAAGTGTCAACCTGTGTCACAGCACAGAGAACTTCAGTATTCTTTTCTCATGCTGCTTGAACATTCTTCAAAAGCTAGTCTCAGATAAATGTACAAGACTAAGGGTATCTTATTTTTTGCATTTTTTTCCCCAGGGTTAATTTTGTCCTCATTTATAGATAAATATTACACTGTGTTCTTACAGAGACAGAAATTTATCATTTGGCTTTGGAAATAAAGCTATTGACACAAGAATCTTTTTGGCAAAATCTGGCCAAAAATCTATCAACAATAGTCTTCTGCTGAATGTGTTTTCTCAAAATTATATACTTTCATTTTAAAACAATCAATTAAGAAAGCCTACAAAATATTTATAAGGGAAATTCCAGACCATACAAACTGAGAAGAGAATCAAGTTGCCTACATACCTATTCATGGGAAACCTGACCAAAAAACCCCCAAATCTGCATAATTTGGCATCGCATCCAGACTCCATTTGAATGCTCTCTGCTAAATTCTCAAAAGCAATATGCCCCAGCACAAAGGCACCTTTGTTCTCCCATCTAGCTAATCAGTTTCCAGCCACTGGGAAAAGAAATATGTTGGCAGAAAGCCAGGGTGCAGGGTGCTAGTTTGAAGTGTAAAGGTGAATGTCCACCGGGAACGGGAGGTGACTTTCTACCTGAGAATGTACCAAAGCACTGAATTCAGAATGAGATGGAAAGTTTGGAAACCTGGTTCACAGCAACCTTCCACTCGCATAAACAGTACGTGATACAGGCTCACCCAGCAGTACCTCACTTACCGCATGCCTGCCCCTCAGCCCACAACCTCAGCTAACTGGAACGGACAGGGATCCATCCAGAACGCCCCCGAGCAGCCAAACTGGATGTGCCACTTCCTTACACACAGAAAGCTCCTCTGCTTTACTCACATCGGGGCCCTGAAGGGCCCCCCCCCCGAACCTCCTACTCTTTAAACAGTGATTCTGAAAAGCCTGGTTATGTCATCCCTTAGTTCAGAGAGTGTCTTAACTCACAGATTCAGAGTAGGGGGTACGGGTCCACCAGGGAGAGGCAGGCATAGATACAAGAAACAAAAGCCTACAATGAATAAAAAGCAAATCTGGAAAAAAAAAAAAAAAAAAGAGCTTTATACAAACCCCATTAGCATCCCTGTACAGTAACAGTTCACGGCAGAGTCATCAAGAAAGTTCAAGATTATGACCCAATCGAAGTTCAGTAGGAAGACAGGGAAGAATGGAATAATGCTTGAAATCGTTCTGATCCAGGGTTGACAACCCTCCTCCACAGAGAGTTGTACAGTCAATATTTTAGGCCTCGAAGGTCACACAGTCTCTGCTGCAGAAGCAGCCATAGGCCACACAGAAAGGAATGCATATGGCCGGGCTCCAAGAAAACTTTATTTACAAAAACAGCCAGGAAGCCTTAGTTTGCCAACCCTTGTTCTAAGCCAAAATGATTAAATGAAATAGATCTGGCAACTCTAAAAGGACTAAACATCACTTAAAGCAATATTCAAATTTTGCAGACCCCTTCACTCCCTAATATAACAAAAATCAATCACTATTTATGGACCATCTACTACGTGGCCAGGCATTGTGCTCTGTGCTGCAGATTCAGTGAACAAAACAGGTAAGGTACTTGCTTTCATGGTGCTTATAGTCTAAAAAAGGAGATGGCAATTAACAAATAATTTCAAACAATTAAATTATTACAAAGGTGCCAAGAACTGGGGGGGATACAGTGCTGTGGGAGTATGTAAATGGGAACCCAGCCTGGTTTGCAGGGTAAGGCAAGGCTTCTCCAGGGAAGTAAGGTTTGCATTGAGACTGGAAAAGAAGCCAGCAGCTAATCAGGAAGAAGGGAAGGAAGAACATTCCAGGCACAGGATACAACAAATACAGAGAAGAGCAGAATGGGGCAGACGATGTTCAATTGATGAAAACGAAGGGTAGGCGGGGAGGGAGGAGGAGGAGTCAAGAGCCAAGTCAGAGGCAGCCAGGGGCCCTGCAGACAAACAAGGCCTCCGGGGAAGCATTAAGGATTATGGACTTCAGCCTAAGGCAATGGGAAGAAAACCAAGGATTTTGGTTTTTCTATAAAGCTCATTCTGGCTGCAGCTGGAGAAAGGACCTGAGGGGAAGACAGGAGGCTATGTAGTAATTTAGGATGGTATCGGCCTGGAGCACAGGCAGTGGAGACAAAGGAAATAAATTTGAAAAATAATTAGAACATAGTGTTCACAGGCTTGGTGACTAAAAATAGATATGTGTCACCTGGTTGGTGACAACCAGGTTTCCATCATGATCAACTGGTGTCATATTCTCAGATGTTACTCCACAATTTCTTTTTATTAATTTTTAATTTCTAGGGCCATAACCTTTTGTTAAACTATTTTTTACAATGTACTAATAAAATGTATATCCCTTAGAAATTAAACCCTGATTCACTAAAATATAACCTTAAAATACATCTACAAATAATGTCCCCTGCACAGTGAAGTTCTAAGAGACGAGGTAGGTGCCTGCCCAGTTACAGGTGTCCGGGCCACCAGGCCAGGTCCTAAGCGAGACACTGTTTAAAGCAAGGCCCTTTTAGTGTTTCCAGCAAACTCCTCTGAATAAATCCAAGATGCCGACGTATCTGTCTGATGTCATACAAAGCAGACGGTGAGACAGCAAGAAGCCGTGGCGCAGATATTCTGCTCAGATCTGGCGAGGAGCCTGTGCACATCAACCGACCCCAGACTTTGCTGATCACCATGCAAACGGGGAAGCTTTTAAAAAATACACATTTCCCTGGCTGTACTCCAAGCCTGCAGGAATGACCTGAGTATTTTTTAAAGGTACAACCTTTAAATATTTTCTAAAATTGTTTACTGCAAATAATAACGTATACAACAAGAGAAGGAAAACTCTCCTCCGGACCTTCTCCTCTCCTTCCCCCAAATAAATGAGGATATGCTAGACCCCAAGAGGGCATGGGTGTTGGCACAAGACCTGGGAATCCTCTCTCTGAAAATAACTTCTAAGATATCAGGTTTTTAGTTTTGTTTTTACTTCCATGATAACAGCCCTAGAAATAGAGTATAGGGTTTTTCTTCTAACAACAATTATTATAAAACAAAACTTTTCAAGACATGCAACAACACTATCTTTGAGTTTGGGCTATAAAGCAGTTTATGCATTCAACTGTAAGCTTTCACTTCAAAGAAACTTTATTTAGCAGAGTGTATCAGACTGTAAAAGATGACATGGTTTTAAAATTTAAAATGGTTTTGAAATTTGTTTTTTAAAAATCAGTACCATGTCTAGCGTAATTGCTGCCCTGCTGATTCTTAAATCGGAATCAACAAGCCAAGAAAACAGAAAATGTGTTGCAATTAAGTAGTAAAATGTAACTATATTTAATGTCATGCGTTATATTAGTTTCCCCGAATTTAATGTCCATTAAAGTTTACAGAAAATCAACTTTCTACTTAAGCATCAGTTGATTTTTGTTTAAAAGAAAAAAACTATCAGCATGAATCACTGGGCACTGTCCGTAAGACAGACAACAAGTCAGTTTGTACTTAAATCAGGTAGTTCCAGGACCTTGGAGGGTAATCTGGTAAGGGCGGGCGGGTGGGGGGCTTTCGCTCAGCTGGTCAGAAAACCCCCTCTGCGGAAGTTACGTGAGCTAAGATCTGGGGGATGAGGAGGCAGCCACCGCAGAGCCGGGGGCAAGGCGCTCTTAACAGAAGAAAAAGCAAGTCCAAAAGCCCAGAGACAGAGCAAGCTCACCAAGCCGGAGGGACAGAAAGGAAGCCACCGAGGCTGGCTGTGGAGGGAGCAGGGAATGCAGGAAGAGGAGGTTGTGAAGGCCAGTCAGGAAGGGTTTTATTCTGGATGCGATGGAAGCCACTGGAAGGTTTTAAGCAGGAATGACTTGACCAAAACTTACTTTCATTTTTTTGCTTAAGTCATATTTGTATTAAGTTTATATTTTTGAAAACAAAAGTTTAAAAAGTTGAATGGACTGCCTATTTCTAAATCAAATTCTAAGGGCTATTTTTTTTTTTAATAATTTTTATTTATTTGTTTTTTCCCCCAAAGCCCCACTAGATAGTTGTATGTCATAGCTGCACATCCTTCTAGTTGCTGTATGTGGGCCTCAGCATGGCCAGAGAAGCGGTGCGTCGGTGCGTGCCCTGGATGCGAACCCGGGCCGCCAACAGCGAGCGCACGCACTTAACCGCTAAGCCACGGGGCCAGCCCTCTAAGGGTTATTAATTGCATTCGATGTTTCCCTCTATGACAAAGAGAACTTCTGTTCACATATAAACACGTCTGAAATGGAAACAGCAGGAGATAACCATCCTTAGAAGATGTTAGGATTAACCCCATGATCATGTAAGCGTTACAATTCCAGTGACAAAAACTCGTGGTGGCATAATCCACCTCCTAAATCTTTCTAACAAAGAGGATAATCCAACAAAATTTTGTCAGATGGCAGTAGTCTAAAAAAGTAGTCATTCTACATTTGAATACACATTCCAAAGAGCAACTAAATTTTTAAGAAAATTACAACTGCTAACATCAAAAAGGCCTACTATTTAACAATAATTATTTAAATTATTCTGCTTAAAATGACAAGTTCCACTCAAATGTTTTGTCCTTCTCTCCTCTACTGCTGCTCTTTCTTCTCCAACATTCTATCCATAGCTTTCCAGAGGTCTATCCCTGGTCTTCACCTCAGCTAGTCCTCAGGTCTACTCCTGAAAATTCCAACTCTCATTTTTCTGCAGCCTTTCACCTCTCTCTGACCAGCCTCTGCATTTCTACCCTGAGCTCGAGTCTCCCACTTCCAATTTTCTACATGGCATGGTTGAAAGGCACCTGCCAGATAAGGTTTTCTGTCCTAAAACCAAACCAATTTTCTTCCAAGTCAATCTCTCTTCCAAATTCTGCTTGTATACGGCACTGCCCCAGCCATCAGGCTCCAACCCAGAAAGCCATTCTCTGCTGGACTCCTCTTCAACTCTACACCATCCAGCAGGGAGCCCAGGGACTCTCCAATACCCCCTTTATCGTCCACTGCTACTCTCCTCACCCACCTCCTCTACTGGGGTGGCTTCCTGGCCGTCTCTTCAGCACCTTGCTCTCTCCTCTAAGACTGCTGCTCACTCCAGTTCATCCTGCACAGCCAAATTAATCTTCCCAAAGTAAGACCCTAATTGTACCACACTCCTGTTACACATCTATGAAATCCATCTCAGGAGTCTTTGGGAAAATTTAATTTGTGCGTTTCTAAGTATTTTGTAAATAGTCAAGTGCTATACACAGATATAAGTTACCCTTGGAGGTTTATTTGTGGGTGGACTTTAATTCCTCCAAACCCAGAAAAGCAAAGATACATCATCAATGGCATTTCAAAGCGCTGGGAGTGGTCCAATGCTTATCAACTGATTGGAAATCAAGTTTCACCTTCGAGGGTAATCCTTACCCATTCTCTCAGACTACAGTCTGGGCTGGTTTACAAACACAGCAAGGCTTTACTCATCCCACCCAAAGCAGGCTCGCTGCTCTCACTCGGCTTTCCAAACTCTTCACTCACCAAAGACAAAGGAATAAAGGGCACACACTATGTCCATGTGCAGACAGAGAGAGCCACATAGACCCACAGATAGACAGACAGACACACACACACATGGAGGAGCCCACAAAGTAAGCGGGCTCGCTGCTCTCACTCGGCTTTCCAAACTCTTCACTCACCAAAGACAAAGGAATAAAGGGCACACACTATGTCCATGTGCAGACAGAGAGAGCCACATAGACCCACAGATAGACAGACAGACACACACACACATGGAGGAGCCCACAAAGTTAAAAAAAAAAAAATAAGTTTTAGGACTCAAAATACATTTGAAAATGCTTGCCATATAGAGTGGTTATTTCAAATGTTCTTTTGCAAGACTAATATCAATGGTTACATTCCTCCAAAATAATGACTTGCTATCTAATTTTCTAGACAATTAACTAGTTTTTATTCCTCTGAAAAACAGCCTAACAGAGAAAGGAAAGAAAACATTAGCTGGATGCCTACTGTGTGCTGGGACGCTGCACTTAGTTCATTTAATTTTCCCAATAATCCTATGAGATAATATGTTCACCCTACAGACAAAGACACTGAGACCCACGAAGGATGAAGGACTTTCCTTCAGATACCTATTAAATAGTACACAGCACTGGAAAGTTGGTTGCCACCAAAAAACTAGAATGTTTCTCTGACTCCAAAGTCATACTCTTTCTACCATATCTTTCTGAATGGACAAAATTCCATTCAATGAAGTGAAGATGCACTAAATTCCTAATTTCTATTTAAAAAAATCTAAGATGTTACAATTAAAGTAATTAAAAACACGAATTTTTCTAAAATACAGTTAGTGACATATAAAGATATTAATAAAACCAACAATATCACAAATGTTTTAATCCATTTGTTAGACGATATGGTAAGAAGACTCACACAAAGCGTCTATTCATTAAGTTTGTGGCAAAGTCTGTGTATTCCATCAATGAGGAAAATAAACTACTTCTGTTTCTAAAACAATTTTCCTAAACAGTGGTACTTACCCTTTTTTTGTATAAAAATCCTCAGCAGTGGATTGGCCGTTGAAACAGCTTTGTGGTAATTATCATCGTTATTTATAGGCAGTAAGTCTCCATGGATGTCGGCATAGCCTACTAAAACGTCAACGTTGGGTATCTTATGAACATGCTGCAGTAATCCATAGAACTCCTCAAATTTTCCAGGTTTTGATCTTTCCAGTGAAAACCGACGAAATTCAGCTCCAAACTATAAATATAATAAACGTATTAATTAAAAAACAAAAGTAACAGGGCCCCATTTTAAAATGCATGCCATAGAAAAGTTAGCAGGCACAGTATTTCCCTTAATAAAGAAGAAAGTTCTAGTGACACAGTCTGTTGTGAGAAAGCTCATTTATCTGGAGATAAAAGAGCCTAAGAAAGGTGGAGGAACGTGCCTTCTCACTGCTGCATCTCTGGAGGGCACTCCCTTTAAGAGACGCAGCCTCAACTCCACCCCTGGGGTCCCTGCGCCTCACTGGGGACTGTCCTGCCGAGTGACTCAGCTCAAACCCTGCCTGGGGCTCGGATCCCGACAGCAGCACTCTCCTCACTCAGTGCATCGCGGGGGAATGCAGACGTGCCCAAGATCTGATTTTGACCGTTAGCAAAAAGCATCTAAGTTTCCTCCCCCATAAAGGCAATTACGATTTCACAGGAAATGGCAAGAAAGAACAGCAACATATACAAAAAGGACTTTGAGCTTCTTGGTATTAGGCTACGATGAAAATGGAAGTACACCATATAAGAAATAGGTCTAGAGATGAGAAGCATCTTCTCTGTGTTAGTGCTGAAAAAAGCAGCTTTATCAATACATCAAATATATGTCCTCCAACCACCCAATTAACACAAGGAGTGTTTATGTGCTTGGCACAGTGCTAGGCCCTAGAGACTGAAAGGCTCGGGCCTGCACAGAAGCTCACCAATTAGTGGGTGAAGGGAATAATTACTTCAGTGAGGTATTAAAGGATCACATAAACAGAGATGATAGCACCTCCATCATGGCCAATATTTATCATCACAATTCTGATTCTCAGGTCGGCCTTACTACTCTAGAATCACATCTCTGCTCTCCAAATGACGAATTATTAAAGTGGCTCTTACTCGACACTAAGGACTGGCTTCATCTAGTCCATAACAAACAGGATCTGTGACTTACCGTGGGACTAGCATGGCATTTCCTCAAATGCAGAAACCTCAGACAGGTTAATCAGCCTTCCTCAAAAAGCGTCCCAGTCACATAAGTTTGGGAAATGCTACATAACTATAACCACACGCCTAGGAATCACTGTGGGGACCAGATATCAAAGGCTTGGTTAAGTCCTGCGGTGGATTTTTTAAAAAGAATTTTTAAACAAATGTTTGCCATGTGTGTTTGACCACTAAACTCATTTTCCCTCTAAATATCTATTATTAGCAAGAAATACTAATGTACCACTAAGATAGCCTTAAGCATCATGCAGGGAAAGTCCCTATCAGAATAACCTGAGCAGGTTACAAATGTCAATTCATTTTCCCAAGGACCCTCCGGGACATCTGGACTCACTGCTTTTGCTGTATCTAAGTCCATCTGCCTTGCTTATACCCACACAACTCACCAGTTTTAAATTAAAATTAAAACTCACTAAACCCACCTCTTACCTCTAATAAATAATTAAAAGATTCCAAAACACATTCCTGAATTATAAACACTAACATTTGTCAAGAAAATAAGGTGACTCATACCTAAATCGCCCAAGAAGTTTAGTCACACCTTCACGTTTCAAAGTAAATAAAAACTCGGGAACACCCTTCCTATCAGAGTTAGTCTTATGATGTTATCAAAAGTCATAGTTTCTCCTCCATTTTCCTTATTCTGGTATCACATCACCAAGTTCTGAGGGCTTTCTGATTCATCCCAGGGTTTATCACTTCCCTGGACACATAAACAGGAGCAACATCTAATAATTGAACATTCTGGGCTTCAATGCTTTTGCTAAAGCTTCTGGATGAAAATTCTTTGCTCAGCATTTTTTTCTCTTGCTTAAATGTTATGATAGAAACAATGGAAAACTGTATGGCTTCACCGTAGATGTGCCCTTTAGCAAACGTTAGCAGAAAAACAACAAGAGAAATTGTTATGCTTCTTGTAGCACAACAAGAGGATGAAGAGAACTTTTCACTACATCAAGAAAAACAGGAAGAGAGAGATCAAATTAAGACCCAATCAACAATTCTTCACTATGTAAACCATTTACAACTTTTTTTAGGCTGGTCTAGTTTGTCCTGGCCACCCAGAATGCGTATGGACACCCTTCTCCCAAGATGTGGGTACACTGTAGAAATGCAAACTTTATTTGAATATCCTGTTTGCCCAGGAAAAATAATTAGGAAACGTACAGCTCAAAGACTGTTCCAAGGTTCTTAAAGGACACCACCTTGATGATTGATTAAGAACTCCCGACTCAAGAGAAACAAGATAAATCAGTTACCAAAGAAAAGTGACACGGTAGCTGGTATCACAATTTAACTATAGTTACTTCTGCATTATCCATTACTTTGATTATTTGTACCATCTCCCCTTCCACGAGCAAAGATAATAAAGTTCATACTACTGTTTTCTCTACAGAAGAAAAAGAGATTCTGAAATGTGAATCTGCACATCACCTAGTTGTGGTTACGATCTCTTAGCCACCAGTTTTGTAAAAAGCTTGTGACATCATTAAAGCAGTGAAAAGGGAAATACTGTTTCCAACATCTGACCAAGTATTTCAAATGGTCAAGATGACAAGTGTTTCATTTAATCCACTAAAAATAAATGTATCAACAATATATATTTCGAACGTGAGGTATCACAGACACCCTAGAAACAATACGTATACTGAGCCTATTTATGAACAGCTAGAACAGTGGGACCACACTTCATTCGGTGCAGGTTCTCAGACTGCCTTGATTCTCTTACAAGACATGGTTCACTAAAAGCGCAGTATGGCAGGTCAAATATATAACATGTAGTTTAGACATAAGTATGGGAAATATTCACAGATCAGATGACAGAAGAGAAGGGCAGAAAGCCTGCAATTCCAGTCCCCAAGTGCTCAAGGTTTCCTAGTCTGAGAGATAAATTACTATTTGACTGTATTAATCAGTGCACCTAAAATCCCTACTCATGTTTTCTTATGATAAAAAAATTAGAGGCTTAACTACCAAGATTAGGACCACAAACTGAATTTTAAGATTACGCAATATCACAAGTGTTTTTCTTTTCTTAACCTCAACTCCCACAAGCCCAAAGTAAATGTATTACAGAAATGCCACGACAAGGCTCAACTATTGGGCATGGAACCACTACCGCCACTACACTGCTAAGGGAAAACCTCTATACATTTTGAGTCATCTTATCTCTCAGTTCAACGATGTCACTTCAATTTGCTATGGCAGTTCCACAGAGGACACAGGGCAGAGCATATTGCTTAAATTGCTATCATTACATTTCTATTCTTATTAAACCGAATGGGTTCTGAAACTACTGCCTCTCCTGATACATGAGTTAAGTTGCAAACAACACTGTAAAATGATGTTAAAAATGAATGTAGATATTCTGGAAGGAATAATCTCAGTTTCAGCAACTTACAGAACTTTGCTTATCAATTCCAGATAATAAAAACCATTCTACCACAGGCTGCGGGGAGCTTTACTCTATCACTTAAAATCACTCCTTGATTTTGCATTCTCCCTAAGTACACATTCAATGATATTCCATTTTTTGAAGCTGATATGCTTTTACTTTTCTCCTACTCTTTTATGTGTTTTGGTCTTCCCAACTCTATTTCAAATGTTTTCAGGGCCCAGCCAATGTCCTCTCTTTTGTATTCTATACGCCTAAAAGTTACTCTGTAAAAAAGGCTTTAAGATTTCATCATAAAAGCAGAGCTTGGCTAAGTCATAACCTTTCTGAGCCTCTGTCTTCTTGGAGAAACAGACTAGATTATCTAAGCTCCCTCTGGCTCTTCAATTCATGAAATGCTCACTGAAAATGTTCCCGTGGCTGCCGATCACCTTCAAATTCCAGTTCAAAACCCCCTTTGGAAAGCATTCCCGAACTAATCCCCACAGACTATCCTCCTGCTCAGACAGCCTTGCAATTTAGGAATTCAGTAGATACCGACGTAATTATCAGCAGATTGGCATACCGCTGGCCTAGAATGAAAACACTTGATGTGAAAAGGTGGCAGGATGGAATGAAAAGAGCATCCAGACCCAAACTGTAAAGTGCTACTCGAAGGAAAGGCGATAGCGTTAATTTTCTAGATTAAATGCATACCAAAGTTAGTGCTAGAAAAATCCCCAGCAAGAGGCAAAGCTAACTTTAAAAGCGCTCTTTCCGTCCCTGGGCGACCCACTCGATGCACTCCCGCACCCCAGAGAGGGGGAACATCTTGCGGAACGGGTGTTTCCAATACCTCGTACTCACAGGCCGGGAGGGAGAACCCCCCCGACCTTTCGCTGCACGCCGCGCTCCAAGCCTCCCGCCCTCGCGGACCCCCGGCCCTTCCTCCCGTCCTCGACCAGGACCGCGATCAGGCGCTCCGCCGGTCTTCGCACCCGGGCAGGGGCAGACACGCGGCCCCTCCCTAGCCCCTTCTCCGCAAGTTCACCATCCACCATCTGCCGCCTGCGAGCCGCGCCACCGCGCCCCGCCCCGCCCCCGACCCCGCGGCAGCTCCCCGGCCCCCCGGCCGGCCCGCCCCGCCCCGCCCGGGCCCCGCGCACCTTGCTCTTCACCTCCATGGTGCCCAGGCAGCCGCCGCCCGCCCCGGGCCGGTGGCCGCGGTTCATGCTGAGGCCGGGCCGCCCGGCGGGAGCGCGGGCAGCGAGCGCGCGGCCGGCGGCGGACGCGCTGCGGCCCGGGCGCGTCTCACAGGCACCTGCGGCGGGGCGGCCGCGGCTCGGTCTCGGCGCACAGCTCCGCTCGGCTGGCTCCTCGCGCGGCGGGACCGAGGGTCGGACTGCAGGCGCGGCGGGCGGGGACGCGGCTCCCTCCCTCGGGCCTCGGCGGCGGCCGCGACGGAGGATGAGGGGGCGGAGGCGGAGGAGGAGGAGGGGGCGGGGCAGAGGGCACGGGGCCGCAGCCTCGCTCTCGGCCGCCTCCCCCGCCAGCCCGCGCGCGCGCACTCGAGCCGGGCGGGAGCCGCGGCGCGTGCGCGCGCTCACCTGCAGCCTGCGCGGAAGCCTCCGCGGCTCGCGCCCCGCCCACACCCAATAGGAAGCGCGCACCTGCGCCCACGGCGCCAACCAATCGATACACGCCTCGCGCCGCGTGTGGGCGGGCCGCCTTCGCGAAAATCCCGCCCACAGCCGCGCGATTGGTCCCGCGCTGCGAGGGAGGGGCGGGATCACCTGAAGCCGTGGGCCTCCTCCCCGACCTAGCAGCAGAGCGCATGCGCGGGCTGTGGGGTTTCCGCCCGGGGACGGCCGGCCGGAAGCGCGAGCGCACCTGGAGGCGAGCGGGGCGGGTGGGCCTTGTGCGCACGCGCGGGCGCGCGCCTGGTTGCCCGGGTCCCGGCGGGAGCTCGCGCCCGGCTGGGTGATGGAACGCGGGGCCTGGCAGGTTGCGGGGACGTGGCGGGGCTGGTGGGTTCCGGCCTCCCCCGCTCCCCTTTCCACTTAGGGCTGTTGCAGCCTGCAACAATGTTCCTCCACCACCCCTTTGCGTCGTTTAGGCGTCTGGTTGCAACTGTGGTTGCAAAATTCCAGTTTTCTCGCTCCTGCAGCAGTTACTGGGGAGAACCTCAGGGCTCTCCTGGCGTGGTTTTGTCCGTAGACACTCTTCCGTCTCGTCCCTGAGGTCCCAAGGGGTCGAGCGGGCGCTGGAAGGGAGGGAAAGTGAGCTGAGGCCCGGGATGGCTCCTCGCTCCTCGCAAGTCCGCCTTCCCTGAGGACTTCTCCTAGACCAGCCCTCCAGGGCTTTCTGTTTTTCTTTTCTTCTTTTTTATTTATTTTTAACTTCTGAAGTCTTCTCCCCTTCCTCTAGCCCTTTCTTGGCTATTTGCTGTTTCTCACCAATAACAGCCTTTGGATTGTCTTCGTTTCCCTGATAACAAAAGACTAAATCTTTCTCTCTAAATGCCCCAGTGCCTCCTCAGAGGGACCCTGTTTAGCACTGGCCGTGCTGGGGCGGTGAGGAGGAGACCCGCAAGTCCCCCCACCCTGCAGAAGGGCTCACCGGTGGGACCGCTCATCAGAGCTGTTGAGCCCTCCTGTAGCCGGGCCTGGGCGTGTGGGCGGGGTTTCTAATCCCAGACGGCCAAGAAGAGCTGGTTAGGGTGCTGCCTTCCACCTGAGTCCTCAGGGCCTTGCTCCCCTCATCTCCTGCCCACTTCACGTCCCTCCTGACACCTCGCACCCCTCCTTCCCAGCACTTGTGACAAGTCCCAGTTTTCCCATGTTTTCCAGGAGTCATCCACCTCTGCCCTAGGATGGAAGCTCTGAGAAGGCGAGGGCCACATCTGCTTTGCTCACTGTCAGCATGTAGCCTGGTACCTGACTCCCAGCAGGTACTCAGATATGCCTTTGCTGGGTGCTGGAGCTGAGGGAGTGTGGTTTCTCTGTGCTAACGTTGCCCCACCTGAGTTCAAAGGTGAGAAACCCATCTTTCCCCCTGAGTGGTTCAGTTCACCAAATGTTTGTGGGAGAATTTATGGTGTTTCTGGCTGTTTTGGGTGGAAGTACGGATGGAAGGGATAACACCCCAAGCTAAATAATAAGGCTGCCTCCTCCACCCCCTGTTTAAAGCACCTGCTCGGTGACTCAAGCTGAGCTGGAAATGAAGTGTGGTCCTGTGATGGGGGAGCGTGACAGTTTGGTCTCAAGACCCCTTGATACTCTTAAAAATTATGGAGGGCCCCCAAGTATTTTGTTTATGTGTGTTATGTCTTTCAGTATGCATCGTATTAGAATTAAAACTGAAAAATTTGTAAAACACAAGAATATACAAGCACACATTCCTGTAGTCATCAGGGTGATGATATCACATATCATGTCCCTTCTGGAAAACTCCATCATATACCTGTGAGACAATGAGGGTCAGGAGAGCAAGTGACATCTTAGTATTGTGAAAATAGTTTTGGCTCTGAGAATCCCCTGAAAAGGCCTCAGGGACCGCACTTTGAGAACCGCTCCCTAGAACCATGTCACCACTTTTAGGGATCTGTATTCTCCACTGCCACCCTCCTCTCTCCAGTTGCTGGGGCCACACCCTGGGAGCGAGGGCCCCAGTTCTATGTGAGCGATTGTTGGGTTGAGCTTTATTACTGTTATCCGTACTGATTTATCAGGCCCTTTTCAAAAGGAAGTTCGTGGGTGCCAGCGCACCTGTGTGGGCCCTGCATTCCTGGAGGTATTGTCACGTCCTCTCTCCCCTCCCCCGGGTGTGGCATCCCTCTTTACTTGGACTTTCCTTTCTAGAAGGGAGGGCCAGACCAGAGCTTCCTGGATCTCCTGAGCGGAATTTGCTCTTCGGCCTGCGTCACAAGTGCGCCTGGGTTGTGTAAGGCAGGAATGTGGAAAATAGCTTGAATTTGATAAAGGTGTTGTGGAGGAGGGGAACCCTTTCATCCCAAGAGCTGTTATGGCCACAAGTTTGCTCGCGGGGCCTGAATTTCAGCCTTTCTTGAGAAGCATGAAGCCTGGAGAAATGGCATAGAGGAGTTTATCTTCCTCTTTCTTTGGTTTGAAGACTGAACCCTAATCTCATTTCTCTCCATCACCCCTCCCCACCCCCAAATCCTCAAGTTAAAGCTGATCAGGACCTACGTGTGGGATGAAAAGCTAGTCCCGTGCCTGGGAGGATTCATACTCAGTGAGTTAGGGGGATGAGTAAGGTGAGTGTGTGACATGGACTCTATAAATTATAGGTTCACAAACTCATTAGTTGGGAATGGGCTGCCACTGATTATTACACCCACACACTGTCAGATCTCTCTGGCCCATCTCTACCCTCTGAAAGAAGCTAGTCTGGGTGACATTTCTGCTTTATCTTCCCGTTCAATACTTTCTGTCTTTACATTCTTCTACGACGTAACACAACTGTTGTGTTTGTTCGGTATCTACCTTGCGAAGTGGAAAGAGTTTGTAATTTTCCACAATTATTTTTTATTGATTCTTGTCTTACACAATGATACTTTTTCCTTCCTCCTCCAATTCTTAGGGAAAAAAAAAAGAAAGAGGTGGCAAGAAACCATGTATAATAGTGGTGAGATTTTTTTCAAGAAGTTTCTCTTACCAGCTCTTTTTCTCCTTGACTGCTCAAGTTCCCTTTTTGATGGAGCTGGTTAATAATTCTCTGAGAAAGAGCTGAAGTGTATATTTATGAATCTCAGACGACTCACCAAAGCATTTTAAGCCCTTTTGCAGAGGTGGAATTAAGTCACATGATCTATTTTCTGGTTAATAGCTTATAACATGTTAGTACTTTGTGTGGGGGTGGGGTGGGAGTGCTAAAGAATTATCTCCTGGAGCCTTTAAGAAGCTAGATGCCCTTTCAGGTAAAAACTCATCTTCGTGGGAGGCAGTATGTGCCAGGCATTGTGCGTGAGCCCTGCCCTTGAGGGGTTTGACCTTTGCCCTCTCTGGGATTCAACGTCTCCATCTGTAAATGCAGGCACCGGATGAGATCATCTCCACAGTCCCTTCCAGCTCTTCACATGCTATGGTACCCCAGGGATAATGGAGATTGATCATCATTTCAACATTACCAGGGATGAACTGGAATGAGTAGGGTAATCTTTCCATCAGAGTCAACAGACATGCTGCACTCATCAGCTGAAATATGCCAGTTCCTAGGAGGTGTTGATGAAAATGATGATAACTAACTAACATTTATGAGGGTCTGACCTGGTGCCAGGAACTGTGCTCTGTGCTTTCCCGTGGATTATTTTATTTACTTTTAAGTAACATGAAAGAGGTTTAAATTTGAAGGCACTCAGATCTTGGTATTTTTTTAGGTGATAGATATTAATTTGAGCCCTGGCTCTGCTCCTTGCTGGCTACGTGACCTTGACCCTGTTCCTTTAACCACTCAGAGCCTCAGATTCCTCGTCTATAAAATCAGATGGTACTGACCACCTCATGGCGTTGTTGCAGGGATCAGATGAGAAACTATACGTGACACTTCTCTGCAATCCATCAAGCGTGGTGCGAATGTTAGTGGTTATTATTTAGCAAATAATATTGCCTACCAAAGCCTTTGGTAGAATTTCAAGAAATTCCTTGAAAGAAAACAGAAATGTGTGATAAACCATTCTTCTTGTTTTAGCACAGGGTGACCTTTTAATGGATACCTCATAGTTACAGGGGCTGAGATGCAGCCTACAGGAGTCATTATGTGGCTCCCAGCTGCCTACATTCAAATCCTGCCTCTGCCATTTTGTAGCTGTGTGACCTTGGGCAAGTACTTAACTTTTCTGAGCCTCCATTTCCTCATCTGTAAAATGAGGACAAGAAAAGAATTAATTGTCTTTATTCATGTACAAAGCACTTAGGATAGGACCCAGCACAGAGTAAGGACTCTGTAAACGTTACCTAATTATTTTTATTACCTACTTCCATAAGAGAATTCATTAATGTAATAAGTATTTATTAAGCCTCAACTATGTATATAACAGTGTCCTTGGCATAGAGATAAAAGATAATAAAAAAATAAAAGAATGAAGATGTGATTCCTACCATCAGCACTTCCCAGGTCACACATAGATTGGTTCAGCAAATACCCTTGAGCAACCAGCAAGCATCAGGCAAGGAAACACAAATATGAATATGACAGAGTTCTTGCCTCCAAGGACCTTGGGTCTGGCTGAGAAGTCAGACCTGCCAGAGGCGTCTTCTGGAAGCGATGAGCGCTGTAGTTGGGAGGGGGGCCGGATTGTTGGAGCTGACATCGGTCTCTACCACCAACCAGCTGTGGAACTCTGGACACCTGTCTTAGTCTCTCTAAAGACCATTTTTTTGGGAGAAAACTGAAGATAGTAACACTATCTGCCTTCTTTGAATTAATAAATATAGTGAGTGTCTATTATGTGCCAGGCACTAATCTAGATGGTGAGGATGCGGTCGTAAAGAAGACGGGACAAAGTCGCTGTCCTCCTGGAGCACACATTCCAGGGGGAGAGACGGAATACACAATTAATTAATTAAGGTATGTAGTGCCTTAGTGATAAGAGCCATGCAGGAAAGTAAAGCAGGGAAGGGGATGGGGAGGCCTGGGGGCGGGGCTGAGGTGTGGAAGGAGAAAGAAAACTTCAGATGGGGTGCCAGGGACGGCCTCTCAGGAAAGCTGGGGGGTGAGAGCGATCCCCAGGCTTCTCCGTGGGGGGCCAGGGGTTGCGGGGATGAGGGAGCCTTCCAGGCTGGGGCGCAGCCTGGGGTGAGGACTGAAAGCGATCAGGCTCACTCCGTGCCTGGCACACGGCAAGTACTCGGAAGACCCCAGCTGCTATTTTGAGCCATTACTCAGTGCTAAGGCCAGGGTACGAAAGGGGGTGGGAGCAGAAAAGAGAGAATGACTGAGTCAGCCTGGAGGAGGGTGGGGGTCTGGAGTGCTTCACGGATGAAGGGACTTCAGTTAGAGCTAGGGCAGAAGAATGAGTAGGAGTTTGCTAGAGGCATGGAGGGGGACGCGGGAGGAGGCATTCCAGGGAGAGGTGTGGGGGCGGGGAGAGAACACGGTGTGTTCCCTGAGCCGTGGAGTGGGCCGTGGGCGTGTGCGGGGTGGGGGCTTCTCTGGACGTGGGGGGGGGGGCTGGAGAAGTAGGTGGGGCTCAGATGAGAAGGGCCCCGAAGGCCCACGGTGGGGTTTATGCTTTCTCCAGTTGGTGCTGGCAGACTCCTAAAGTGTTTAAAACAGGGCAGTGAAAGGATCGGATTTGTGTTTTAATAATCTACCAAGGAGGTAGGCACTGTGGGCAGCAAATTAATGAGTCTTGCAGGGAAGAGTGTGATTAAATGGCAAAATGAATGGTCTGGCTTATGGGACTCATGGGGAGGCAGGACATCCCTTCATTCATTTATTCATTCATTCAGCACATATTTATAGGTGAGGTCCAGCTATGTGCCAGGTACAGGCTAGATGCTCGGGCTGCGCTGGGGCATAAAACCATGGCATTGCACAAGGGAGACAGATGATAAGCAAAAACCCAGTTTGGGAGGGGGGTGAGGAAGTGTCACAAATGCGATTGCTTTATGCCCAGGCAGGTAAGGGAAAGGCGTGAAGAGGCTGCGCGGAGCCTACAGAGGACTCCGGCCCAAGTAAAGGGCTCAGGGCCAGAGTGGGAACGCTGGCTTCAGAGTGGTAGGTATTCTGATTCTTTAAGAGAGGCCGGACATTTTTTTTTTTGTGAGGAAGATCAGCCCTGAGCTAACATCCGTGCTAATCCTCCTCTTTTTGCTGAGGAAGACCGGCTCTGAGCTCACATCTATTGCCAATCCTCCTCCTTTTTTTCCCCAAAGCCCCAGTAGGTAGTTGTATGTCACAGCTGCACATCCTTCTAGTTGCTGTATGTGGGACACGGCCTCAGCATGGCCGGAGAAGCGGCGCGTCAGTGCGCGCCCGGGATCCGAACCCGGGCCGCAAGTAGTGGAGCGCGCGCACTTAACCGCTAAGCCATGGGCCGGCCCTGAGGCTGGACATTTTTATGTTAAACTTCCTGATTTTTAAATGTTGGCAACTGCTCAGAGTGCAGTGACAGAATAAATGGAGTGAGTGTGTGTGTGTGTTCTACTCAGCATGGGTTGTGGGAAGAGCTCTGAGAAGGTGATATTTAAGTATTATAAGGTGTTGGTGGTGGGAGAGAGAAGAGCACATACAGGGATCCAGGTGGGGAAGAACTTGGTGTGTGAGGAATGAAAAGAAGACCTGGAGCTTCAGGAGGGAAGGAGAGGAATGGCTCCAGGTGAGACTGCGCATGAGAAGTGGGCCGGGGGCCGGCCCCGTGGCTTAGTGGTTAAGTGTGTGCACTCTTGCTGCCGGCGGCCCGGGTTCGGTTCCCGGGTGCACACCCGCTCCTCTGGCCATGCTGAGGCCGCGTCCCACATACAGCAACTAGAAGGATGTGCAGCTATGACAGACAACTATCTACTGGGGCTTTGAGGGAAAAATAAATAAAATTAAAAAAAAAAAAAAAGAAGAAGAAGTGGGCCGGGCCGGGTCCCGCAGGGTCTTGCAGGTCATGATGAGGGGTTTGGGTTTTATTCTGAGTTCATTGAAAAGCCATCTCTGAATAATTAGAAATAATTTTAAGGTCTGTGGCATCTGAATCTAGATCTAGAAGAGGGAGGAAGTGAAAAGGTGTTCTAGGGAGGGAAATGGGGAGAACAAAGTAGTTCTCAAAGTACTCAGTCATCCTTGAGGAGAGGATGGTCAGGTTGAAGGAGAGAGAGGCAGGCAGCACACGGGGATGAGTTCCAAGACCTGGAAGACCTTGGGACATGACGTTCGAATAGGCAGGTTGGCACCATTTTGTGGAGATCTTTGAAGCAAGATCTTTGTATTTTGTCCTGCAGGCCAGAGTGTCCCAGATGTGCTTGAAGATAAGAATCATCTTGGGTGTTTATTAAAAATGCAGATTCTGAGGCCCTCTTCTGTGATCCCATTTCTGGAGATCTGGAAGGGGGCCCAGGGAACCTGTAATTTTAACCGTCATCCATGGGATTCTTGCCCTCGAGTAAGTTCGGAAAATGCTGATGTAGGTGCTTGGGTGTCATTCCAAGTTTCTGACCCAGGAGTCAGAAAGTGGTGTTTTAAGATACATTTGAGGAAAGAGGGCTTGCAGGCAGGGAGACCAGGGAAGAGGCCCTTGCAGTTGTCAGGACCCAAGACTGAAGGTCTGACTCAGGTTATGTAAGAGGACTGTATTAGTTTTCTACAGTTGTGGTAACCAAGTGCCGCAAACTGGGTGGCTTAAAACAACAGAAATTTGATCCTTCACAGTGCTGGAGACCCAAAGTCCTAAATCAAGGTGTGGGCAGGGTTGGTTCCTTCCGGAGGCTCCGAGGAGAATCTGTTCACGCCTCTCTCCTAGCTTCTGGTGGTGGCCGGCCAGCCTCGGTGGTCGGTCTGTGGCTTGCAGATCATCAATCCGATCTCTGCCTCTGTCCTCACATGGTGTTTTCCTCATTTTAACCTTTAAGTTAGATGTTGCTGAAAGTTGAGGAGGGTGAAGAGAGGGGAAAAGACTATAGGATTTGTTGAAAAGCTGCTGGCCTGGCATAATAAATTCTCTCCATGCTTGTCCCCTGAATGGCCAGAGACATTGGTTGGGGACTTTGGGAGTGTGATGTCAGTGGCATAGTAGGAATAAAAGGCACGTGAAGGCCCTTGCAGAGTGGATAATGAGGAAACGAGCACTGCGGCAACAAATGGCAAGGAAGAAGATGGTTGCTGGAGGCAGCCTCGAATAATAGCTAAGACCACGGGGTGTTAAAATGTGCAGCTGCTCTTCCTAAGCGTTTACACCTCCGCTCTCATTTCATCTTAGGGAGATCAGCTCATCCCAGTTTGCCTGGGACTTTCCCAGTTTTAGCCTTGAGAGTCCCGGAAAACCCCTCAGTCCCTCGAAAACCCTATTTCATCTTCACAAACACTTATGGATTTAGGTCCTGTTATTACCCTTATTTTACAGATGAGGAAACTGAGGCACAGAGAAGTTAAGTAACTTGCCCAGGGTCACACAGAAAAGTGGCAGAGCTGGTTGGATCCCAAAGACCTCAAACCCAAGCTGTTGGATCCCAAAGCCCTCACCCTTCTAAGTTGCCTTTTATATGGTCAAGTGAATTTCAATGACTGGTTTAAAAATATTTTTTCCTTTATGAAATGCATCATTTTGTTTGGAAGCAGAAAGCATGCCTGCGTCCTTTCCCCCTGCCCTGAGACAATCCTCCAGGTAAAAAGTCAGTTAAGAGTCAGGTTACAAGACTGGTTGCCTTCTAGGAGCCTTCTGGAAACTGACACCCTCCAGGGGATCTGCCCCACAGCCTGCAGCATCTGATCAGAATTCCTCCTGGGGTTTTTCAGGGGGAGGGAGAGTGGTTTGCTGTGGAGAGGAGTTTCCAAAATGAAAATAAACCAGCAAACAACCCAACTTGTTAACGGAGATCAGTGACTTAGCCTCATTAAATTCAACATTAGGAGAAGAGGACTCAATCATTTATGGAAACCTTTTCTCCCTCAGGAGACATTTAAGAACTGAACATATTTTTTAAAAACTTAGGGAATGCCAAGTTTATGTAAAATTATACCAGTGATGAAAGAGGCTTGAGAACAACAGCAAAGCTGGCCGGAGTCGATGCCCGCAACTTGGGCTCTTGGGAGACAGAGGAAAGCAAGAACAAGGGCGCCAGGAGTGTGAGAGCTGGGTCATCGGGGGCACAGCAGGGGAGCCTGGGTCGGTGCCTGGCTGGCTGTCTCCAAGCTGGCTGAGCTGGGACAGGGGACCTCATCCCTGGGAGTCTCGTCTCTAAGCTGAGATCCTGGGTAGCTACCTCTGAGGGTTGTGTCAAGAATTCCACCAGAGTATACATATGTCACCTGACACTTTCCGGCACATGGCGAGTGTGGAATAAACGGTACCTGTTATGGCTCAGAACTCCGCTGGGTTGGCTCTTTGGTCTGAGATTAGAAAGAGCCCCGAGCTAGTGTTTGTTGAAAACTCACACCGTGTCAGGCCTGAGCTAAGTGTTCTACACACATTCTGATATTTAATCCTCACATTAGCTCAGGTACTGTTATTCCATTTGCAGATGCAGAGACCGAGGTGAAGAGGGGAGGGTAAATGGTTTGCCTTAAAGATTTACAGAGAGAGGAAGGGATTAGGACCCAGGTCTATCCTGACTCTGCTTTCTACTGCACAACCTTACAGGGAAATGTAAAAAAAAAAAAGTAATGTCGTTTGTCTCGTTCCAGGTCTCTTTAAGTCTGAAGAAAATCTATTTGTTTCTGGAAAGTGCCAATGGGAAATTTCAAAATGGAGCAAGGTGTGCCGGGCAGCCTTCTGGATTGGAGGGTTTTTGCCTGTGTTCAGAGGCAAAAACTTTGGGGTGAAGGTGTTTCCCACACAGTTGAAGAGCCTGAAGGCGGGCTTGACCCTGTGCCCCAGGCTGAAAGCTGCCCTCTCCTCGGTTTCATTAGCCTGAGGTACATGTGTCCAAACACCTCCGCTTAAGCAGTGGTCCTTAAAATAGGGTCTCCGTGCGTGTGGCCTGTGTTTCCTGTTACTCCTGCGGGATGCTAGGGAGAATGTTTATCTTCGTCTGCTGACTAACTGCTAACCTCGTCTGACTTTTGTAATCATGAGCAGTAAATGTTGCTTTTTATTGGGGTGGCCCTCGCTGGCGCTGTTTCTCTGTTGGTCAGTTCCATGACTTGGGGGAAAAGATCTCTCAGCTCCGTCTTTAAAATCAGGAGAGTGAGCGTTTAGCAATGCTCGTATGGAGTCTGGCCATGAACTTGAAATCCTAACCTCTCACCCTTTGCGTGGGCCTAAATGAGAGACCTAGATTCTGGGCATTTTTCTTCATGTAGCTTACTCTTCCTCATTCACACAGCTGTTCATTCCGCAATTTACCCGTTCATACACCAAACATGGAGCCGGCCGAAGCTTCGACACCTTTCTTCAGTCTGGCAGCCCAGCGCTTCTCAGACAGACAGCGCTGAAGGACCAGTTTTTTTTTTTTTTGAGGAACGTTCTCCCTGAGCTAACATCTGTTGCCAATCTTCCTCCTTTTTTCTCCCCAAAGCCCCAGTAGATAGCTGTATGTCATAGCTGTACGTTCTTCTAGTTGCTCTATGTGGGATGCCCCCTCAGCATGATTGACAAGGGGTGTGTCGGTTGGCGCCCAGGATCCAAACTGGGGAACCCTGCGCCGCCAAAGCAGAGCGCACGAACTTAACCGCTACACCACCAGGCCAGCCCCATGAAGGACCAGTTTTAAAAAATTTTCAAATCATTGCAGATGGATACTTTTGTAAAATAAAATAAAATTGAATTACTGGAAAAAATGAAATTTAAAAATCCCGAAGACATACAAAATGCAAGCCCTAATTTTTTAGTGTAAGATTCAGCAGAACACCTTTTGAGTAGCATTGTGCTTGAGCACACAATTATGATACAGTGTGATAAACGTCCTCATAGGTACGGGGTCCCAGAAGAGAGGGACATAAATAGTTTTGTAGGAACTCAAAGGGTTCAATCATACGGATAGTAGAAATAGCCTTGAAAATCAGAGTCTGGGCCTCAATTTCCCCACCTGTCAAGTAGTCCACTCCGTCAAGTTGCTGGGTTTAGCTGATGCATAAAACACTAGACACACCTGAATCTGAGGAATCTTGTGCAAACCTCTCATCATCCAGTTCCTTTGGTAGTTCAAGAACCCAAGGCACTTAGATGAGATCCATATAGACTTACCTACGTAGCACTCTACAGAGTAAAATATTTTAAGATAATTTTTATTATGAAAGTGAAGCATTTTGTAGGGGAAAAATAAATCTCCCCTTTACCCTCCCTTCTAGGTCTTTTATTAGACACACACAAATATAGCAATGGGCTCATACCAGACAGCATTTTTTTAAAACAGATCTTGCTTGTTTCACTCAACAATGTATCATAGTGATTCTTCCACTTTACTACTTACATACCTTCCTCATTCTTTTTTCCAGCTGCATTGCTTTCCAGGGTATAGGTATGACATCATTTCTTTAGGCAGTCTCGTGATGGTGGATGTTGACCTCATTATTACTCACAGCATTGCAGTGAACATCCTGTGCCTGTGTCCTCTAGACTTATGTGTGTATTTCTCTAGGACAGATGGCAAGAAGTCAGTGGGTGTACACATTTAAAATTTCGTAGGTGCTGCCAAAATTGCTCTCCTGAAAGATAGCACCAGTCATCACCAGATTTTAAGGTTGGAAAGTGCGCTGTTGAACTCACTCCTCCTTTTGCCGATCAAGAGGCTGGAAGGGGAAAGAACTTGGTCAAGGTCACAGGTGAGTTCAAGACAAAGCAAGAGCATAGCCTCCTGACTCTGTCCAGTGAGGTTCCAGTGTTTTTATCAGCCTCTAGCAGCCCCATGGCCATTTACCCTGACTGGTAGGGTGCTCTGCGCAGAACCAGGTGTGAAAGCTTTGAATAAGTATATTCGGTCAAATGTGACCCTCCATCCTTAAGATTGTGTCTTAAGTCCCTTAAGAAAGGGACTGTGACTTGGGTGCCTTTGCAGCCCCTTTGAGAACCATCTAATTCTCATTTGACCAAACCACCCTTGTCATGTGCAGGGACAGCTGACTCTAGTGAGAGAAGCATGGGGCTCGGCCTCCAAGCTTAGCTCTGCTCCGACTTTGTGATTTGGGGCATGGTGCCTAGCCTCTCAGTGCCTCAGTTTCCCTGTCTTGGAAATAGTAACCTTCTCACAGAGTAATCGTGAAAAGAACATGATAACTGTGTGTAAAGGGCTTGGGAGGCTTCGGGAAATGCTTTCTTCTCTCGTGGACTTGACGAGGATCAGGATTTGCGGTTGAGGTATCCAACAGAGGGCACTGTCTGAGCTACAAGTGGGATTCTTTCACATAGAGAGGAGCATTAGTAAAAGGCTCCGACGGTGCTAAGTTATTCCCAGAGTTTAGATTTAATTGAGGTCAGAGTCATTTTTACTTATCACTGGCGAGTTGCTCTGAAGAGGTGATTTGAGGACAAGAAGTGGCCACATCCCTAGATTCCACAGACACTCCCTTCCCTCTAATCCCTCTCTGAACTCTTCGTCTCCTAAATATCATCATCTGTCTTCACTTCTCTATCTCAAATGTAATCCATCTCTGTTAATGGCATCACTATCTCTCTGGCCATCCAGGACCGTAACTTTATTTTGGACGCTCTCTCTCCCTCACTCCTTAGATCCCTGTAGTTGCTGATTCAAGACATCTAACACACTGGTCCTTCCCTGTTGCCGTGCAGTGGTACCCCCAGGGCAGACCTTCATTACTTCTGGCCAGAACTGAGCACCACATCCAGACAGGTCTGGGAAGCCCCGAGCACTCGGATCTCCTCTCGGGAGCCTCGGCACTGGGTGACTGCCCCTCCCCACCCCCTTAGCATGACTCTCAGGGCTCTCCAGCGCCTGGCCCCAACCCTCTGCCTTAGGTTCCATGCTAAGTGAGAGCATGTCCCTCCTCTGGTTGAAGCTCTCTGAAAGCTGCTTATCTCACTGCGAGTCAATGCCAACTCCTTACAATAGCCTCCTGTAGCCTATGTCTTTCCTCCTTTCCTTAACCTTACCTCCCACCACCCTCCCCTCATCCAGGGCCTTTGAGGTTCCCTCTGCCTCTCCCTCACTTCCTCCAGCTCTCTGCTTCCAGAGGGTCAGATTCTGGACATACTTACTTGCTTTCTTTGTTTATTATTTGCTTCCCTGATGAGAACGTGAGTCCACGAAGGCACGGACTTTGTTTCTCCTGCTTTATCTCCAGGACCTAGAACAGTTCTGGCCCAGGGTCAGTGCTCGTGAGTGAATGAGGGTGACCGATCACCGTCTGTGTAGTTCTAAGAGGCAGTTCTAAGAGTTCTTAGTCTAAGAGTCCCCTTAGACTAAGTGCAAGGCCGTGCAACTCCGCTGGACCTGGCGATGGGCGAACCAGCACAGTGGCACAGGCCGTGTCACCAAAACACAAAACAGGTGGAATGTGTTCAGGTTTGAGCAAGATGCAGCCTGCTCTGTGGAGACTCTACGACTGGCCCCCTCTGGAGACGGAGGTTGAGGAGGGCAGTTCTGTAGATGTGTGCCTTCCCTGGAACAGAAAATAGGAGATGCACAGGTAAGAGACCTGGAGCATTAGCCAGGTGCCAGCGTGCGGCTGAGCGTATCCCCTGAATTCCCTGGTTAAGTCCTCGCACAACGCTGGGTCAGGTACTATCCCTGCCATTGTTTTATTTCATTTATGTATTTATCTATTTGGTGAGGAAGGTTGGCACTGAGCTGGTGTCTGTGCCAGTCTTCCTCCATTTTGTGTGGGGGACAGCGCCACAGCACGGCTGATGAGTGGAGTGGGTCCGCACCGGGGATCCGAACTCGAGAACCCGGGCCACCCAAGTGGAGCACGTGGAACTTTAACCACTTGGCCACGGGGCCGGCCCCCTTCCTGTCACCATTTTAAGGGGAAGAAACTGAGGCCCAGATGAGTTGCGTCACTTGCCCATAATCGCTCAGTTAACCGTCTCTCCTGGACATTCCGTTTTGCCGGGTTTGTGGTGAGGCCCTTAAACCTGCCTTTTAAAAGCGCCCCTATGGCTGTTTTTGGCCTGAGGCAAGCTGGGAAACACTGCGCTTTCTGGAAAAGTTCGGACTAATTTTGGAAGGCAACTCTGCTGTTCTTAGGGCTGTCACCTCCTTGCCCACTGCAGCCCCCCAGAAGTCCCAGGGTCATGCCTGCCCCTCAGACAGGCTCCCCTTGGGCGTCCCGGATGGCGTAAACACTCAGGCGGAAGGCAAGCTCCTGGCACGTGCTGGGCGTTTGTCCCAGTTCGTTTTCCTCCCTTTCAGAAACCCCATTTCTCTCCCATGAGGTTTGTCTGCGCCGGTTCTTAAGTTCTGATGACTGTATCTTTTATCCCTTTCACTTCCCTCCTGTCCCCCTTCTTTGCCTTTTAAAATATTTCAAGACTTTTTCCACGGCTGTTAAAACCAGAAGGTAAAGATTCAAGTACATTTTTAAAAAATGCATTACATAAAAGAAATGATTCTGTCTCGACAACTGGAATCCAAACAGAATGAAACAAAAATTCAACAAATACGTATTTGTTTTTTGTCCTTATTGCTCAGAGCAAAGCTAGGGAGTCTAAGTGGCAGAAAGAACACACGTCTCCTATTGAATATTAGGCGGCTGTCATCGCCCCATTGATAGAGCGTTCACAGGTTATGGTTTCTCTGGCACTTAAATATACACGCCCTACAGCCCTACATAGAGGTGTCAGGAGTTCTCAATCATCTCCTATGCTATAGTGGATTACATTTTCCAAACAATGAGCACAATTTCTCCCTTAAGGAAACTGGTTATCGAAAGATTCGAGGGAGTGGAATGTGTAATAAAACACAGACATGCAGAGGAGACCAAGTTTTATGGCTCCAGAAGAGAAAGAATGACTTTATTGACTATAAAATAAAGTCCGCATGCTACAAGTTGGCCTGAACCCACCTCGTGCATCTTTTTTTCAAATAGACCTGAGATTAAAAACCAGCCAGCCCCTTCGTAGCTCTGGGACTTGAGTTGTAAGTCACTTAGATCTCTCTGACCTTCTGTCTCCTATGAAAGGGACTAATGCCTCACAGGGAAGTTGTGAGAAACGGGGGGGACACAGTCTGCTGGCCAGGATTAGTGTGTTTGTGGTTGTACGCAGGATAATTGTATCATGTTCGGCAGAATTATGACCTAGTTATCGTCTCTATCAGGAGATATGGTTGAAGGAGATGCGTATGGGTGTCAAGTTGACAAAGGGTGGACTTGTGACGGTTAATTTTATGTTATCAGCTTGATGGACTAAGAAATGCCCAGATAGCTGGTAAAACCTTATTTCTGGGTGTGTCTGCAAGGGTGTTTCTGGAAGAGATTAGCATTTGAATCAGTAGGCTGAGTAAAGATCACCCTCACCAATGCAGGTGGGCATCCTCCAATCTGTTGAGGGCCTGAATAGAACAATAAGGCAGAAGAAGGTCAAATTTGTTCTCTCCTTGAGCTGGGACATCCATCTTCTCTTGTCCCTAGACAGCGTTGCTCCTGGCTCTCAGGACTTCGGATTCAGATTGCAACTTATACCATCAGCTTTCCTGGTTCATCCATCTTCCAGAGGGCAGACTGTGGGACTCCTCAGTCTCCATAAGCGCCTGAGTCAATTCTATAATAAATCTCCTCTTATGTATATATCTATAGATCTTATTGGTTCCGTTTCTCTGGAGAACCCTGACTAATGCATCACTGTAATTTTTGTCTCCTTCTGATCTGGCTGAACGGAACCCCATGAGACCTGGGCACTCCTGGCCTCCACACCTTCGCTGGTGCCATTCCTTCTTCCTGGAGCATCCCTTGGATCTTTGCATGCCCCAGACCAACCCTGCAAGTTCTGCTTCAACACCACCTCTTCCAAAACGTCTTCCCAGAAGCCCCCAGTCAGAAATGACTTCTCCCAGCTCTTGTCTCATCAAGCATGATTGTGCCTCTGTGACAGCAGTTCTCACAGACTTCTCTCAGCGTAGCTGTCTTCCAGCTTCCTGCGAATGGCACCGCCTCCATCAACTTGCTCAAGCCGGGAGCCAAGTGTTGTTCCAGAGCCCTCGCCCCTCACCGCCCTTCAAAGTCATCCATTTTTGCCCATCTCCAGTCTGCTCTTCACAGAGATCTTTCTAACATACAAACCTGTATTGCCACTACGATGCTGAAAACCTTCTGTGGTTCCCATTAGTCTGAGGCTGAAGATGAAAACTTCTCAGCCACAATGCCTTGACTGGTGTGGCTCCACCTGTCCCTTCAGCTTCATGTTTTTGTTTTGTTTTGTTTGAGATATAATTCAAATGCCATAGAATTCACCCTTTTAAAGTGTACAATTCAGTGTTTTTTTTTACTATATTAACAGAATTGTACAACTATCACCACTGTTTAATTCCAGAATATGTTCATCACCCCCAAAAGAAACCCCATTCCCATGAGCAGTCACTCTCCATTACCCCACCCCCACCCCCACCCTCGCTCCTGGCAACTACGAATCTACTTGCTGTCTCTATGGATTTGCCTGTTTTGGACATTTCGTATAAGTGGAATCTTGCAATATGTGGTCTTTTTTGGCTGGCTTCCTTCACTTAGCATACTGTTTTCAAGGTTCATCCATGTTGTAGCATGTATCAGTATTTCATTCCTTTTTATGGCTGAATAGTATTCCACTGTGTGGATATACCATCGTTTGTTTATGCATTCACCAGTTGATGGACATTTTGGTTGTTTCTCCTTTTTGGCTATTATGGATAATGCTTCTGTGAATGTTTGTGTTCAAATTCTTGTGTGAACATATATTTTCATTTCTCTTGGGTATATGCCTAGGAGTGGAATTGCTGGTTCAGATGATGCTCTAGGTGTAAGTTTGAGGAGTTGCCAGACTGTTCTCTCCAGCAGCTGTCTCACTTCACATGCCCTCCAGCAGCGTAGGAGGGTTCTTACCTCCCCACCTCCTCCTCTAGGCTCCTCTTGTACCTCACTGCTCCTGGCTCTCTGGGCTCTAACCCCATCCCTCCTGTTAGTTCTGACATCAGCCTGATTCCCTGTCTCACAGCAAAAGGAGGGTCTTGAAGATGCCTGTGGTTCTAACCCTGTTAGACCCAGTGCCTGTTTGTCTACCCTGAAATAAAATTCATAAATAGTGTAACTTACCTACTCATATAATGAAAACATGTACACGTAATTCTCAAACTATAAAATAAAGGAGAATAAGTGGAAAGTAATTTGTAGTAAAATCATATGTATTATAATGCTGGAAGTCCTAGTGAAGTAGCCAGGGTGCTTGAACATCACAGGTAGAAACACTGTGAAGGTGACACCTGCAAATGCAGGTAGATCTAGGTGTCGGGTGTTGGCCACCCATGCACCACGAGCACGTGGAGTGGAATTGCTGCCCGTGCCGTTCCTCCGGAATAGGGGACAATGTAAATTCCCAAGCAGAGTAGGGATCAGTTTTCTCTCAATTTACGTGGTCATGGCATTCCAGGAAAATGCAGTACGAATTAAAACCATGCAAAAACACTCTGTGTTTACACGTAAAATGGAGTTGTGTTCTAGATTAACCTAACTGCCCCTGGTGAGAACCACTGCGATATGCTCTTCCCTTGGCCTGGAATATTCTTCTCTCCTCTTGCACCAGGCACTTCACCTGTTCTCAACCTAAAAGGCACTTCCTCCAGGAAACCTTCCTGCCCCTTCTCAGCAGACCAGTGCTCTCTCAGAGCTCCCTGTGCTGCTGCTCCACAGCATTTGACACCATTCACAATCATGCATTTACGTGGTTTCTTTTTGTTAATGGCCACATCCCCACTAGACACAGACCCTGTGAGGTCTGGGTTTGTGACTTTCCTGTGACTCTATTCCCAGCCCTTAACGTAGAGCCTGGCACTCAAATGTTTGCTGAGTGAATTGTCTAATAGCGTTTTTGTCCACTTCCTCTGTTGTCCCAGGAGTTCTTAGAGGACAGTATTGTGCCAAATTTATCTGTATCTCCAGTGCGAAAGATAGTTCTTTCTTTTATGTGGAAAACAGTGGTCAAATACTTAATGAGCAAATAAAAGCAAAATCACTATTGGGCTGTTAGTGTCCTAATAAATGAGCTAAGGACACAGTGAGAGACATGTTTCAATAAATCCTCCAGAAACTGCTGTGCTAGAGGCACGGGTCATGCTAGAATTCCCTTTACAGCTGTGATTTCAATAGAAAACCTTCATTTTAACTGTGTTAACAATTGTTTCAGCTCTAGTTGCTGTGTAACAAGCCACCCTGAAACTTTGTGGCTTAGAACAGCGATGAGTTGGCTGTTTCTCACGATTCTGTGGGTTGGCAATCTGGGCAGATATGCTGCTGGCCTTCTTGGGCTCACTCGCGGGGCTACGGTCATCTGACCACTCCAGCGTGGCTGGAGGGTGGAGGTGGTGGCAGTCACAGGCCCGGCTGTCAGCTGAGGTGCCATGGTTCCTTTCCACATGGACTTCCATCTTCCAGGAGGCTAGCCCAGGCCTCTGCACCATTTGTGGTCTTGAGGTTCCAGGAAAGTGAAAGCAGAGACAGAAGATGCAAGGTGAAGGCCTGGGTCCAAAGCTGGCGGACCATCACTTCCACCTGGTTCTGTTGGTCAAAGCAAGTCACGGGTTCCAGTGGGTGGAGATGAGGCTCCACCTCTTGTGGGAGAAGCAGCATTCTACATTACAGAGGACAGTGGATGGGGAGGCACATTCACATTCCGATGACGGAATTATAATAATAATTCCTTATTGTAATCACTCACCACCGCAGTCCTCTAGAGTGCACTCTCTGGTTCCTTGTTCTGGAATCCAACTGGCGGTGCTAGGTCTTTCTTATTGATGGAGAGTCCTCTGGGACCCTGAGTCTCCCCTCCGAACTTGGCATCTCCTTGCCTGGGCCTGAAGAAGGAGGTGGAGAAGGTGGAGGAGATTAGGTTGAATATGTTCTTTTCCAGATTTTGTTTGGTTTAATTTTGGGAGCAGGACCTCATTTTTGCTTTGGTGAAGTCACGATTTCATTTTATTTTCTTGCCATTTGCTTTGTTTCTCTTCCAAGTCAACGGCAATAAAAAGTCGAGTTAATGGAGTATTCCAGCTGGTTGTTCTGTTGATTTTACTAAAAAGTACCTATGAGTGGAGAGCATCCGTTCCAGAGCAAGACACCCTGAGTTAGAATCCTGGCTCTGTCAGTTACTCACGGTGGAACCTTGGGAAAGTGACTTCCCCTTCCTGTGCCTCAGTTTCCTCCTCTGTAACATGGGGATCTTGATGCCTAGGATGGTGGTTGTGAGGATGAAGTGAGGTAGTTACTGCAAACCACTTAGAGTGGTGCACGGAACATTCCCCACCCCAAGACAGCTGGGAAAGAGCCAGATCAGGGCATTTGTACACGGCTCAGGCAGACAGCCTACAGCTTCTCTCTGGGGGGAGGGGAGAGAAGGTGGCTTAGCTGAAAAGCAGTTTGCAATCTCTCTTAGTATATCCATGAAGGAGCAGAGCCAACATGTGCTGTGCCTCCTGCTCGTAATTGTGTGTCTTTCGAGCCCTATTACTAGGTTTGTGTGCTTTCAGTATAAATTATAAATCTAAACATATGCAGGGTTTGTTTTCCCCCCAGAGCAGATTCCAACCACCATGAAACCAGCCAACCTAAATAAATTGTGCACTTAAGTCCATTGTTTCCAGCAACATGTAAACTGTTGTGTTGTACAGAATTGCTTTGAAGAGGGCCCCCATTAGTTCTCCTAGCATCGAGGTTCAATTTAGGCAGTGCATTTTGGAAGAGTCAGCTAGAAATTGGTGGCAAAGAAAGCATGGGTGGGGGAAGCAAAGGGCTCTTATCAAATTATACAGGATACATGTAGAGGGTATTGTCACGAAAGCACAAAATAAAGCAACAGCCCTGAACTCAAGGAGAGTCGCAGAATTCCGCAGCTGGAGAAGTCATCCTGGGAATGCAAAGATCGCTTTCAATGTTGTGTTTGTAAGGAAATGACAATCGCAGAGTGGAGAATGTCGAGTCCTCCAAGGAACCCCGTGGGCACTCACGTGCAGAGAACTATTTACTTAACTGGAGTTGGTCCTGAAACTATTTGACTCTGGAGGGTCCCTGAGGGAGCGTGGAGGGTGTCTGGGATTTTCTTTCAGGTCAGGACGCGGCCTTTGTTAATCCCCCCAGCTGATAAGGCTCCCAGATTTCAAGGCAGATTCATTCCTCTGTTGAACCAAGGTTTATGGCCCTGGCTGAGGCCATTCCACAAGCTTCCCCAGCTCAACACAGCTGACTTCTATCTGATGGATCGGTACTTGGTCACAGTGGAGCGGAGGTGCCAGGAATGAGCCTCTGGATCAAGATGAGAGTGGAGGAGAAGCCCAGGAATGATGGATCAGGGTATTTACCTCCAGGAAGAATCCAGCAATTTGATGTTCTCATCAGTGCTGAAGGTTAACAAGACTGATAAAGGAGGAGAATTTTGATGCCACTATCTGCAGGAAAATGATGGATTTTACGAAGTAGGGTGAGTTTGAGAGACTGTTTCTCCTGTTAAGCTCACCCCCCCTTCCGGAGGGGGAGACCCCTTCGCCCTCCCAGACTTTGTCCCAGCTTTCTGCAGGGTGCTGGGGTGAAGGAAAAGTGACTCGTCCAAAAGCACTCAGCCAGGAGTGAGGCCCCGCGGGTTCCATGCGGGATCTTCCATGAGAATGAGGCAAATGATTTAATTCAGCCATCATTTGTCAAGCACCCACTCTCTCTGGGCACTAAGTATACGATGGTGCACACGGCAGTTGTGGTCTTTCCCCTTGGGGGGAGGAGAAGGATGAGAAAACAGGCAATCTTATGGGATGAAGATGACGACGACAATGATGATGACAACCATGTATACATTTAATAGGAGCAGGCTACATGCCAGGCAGGGTCTACACAATTTATGTATAAGTCTCAGTGCTTCTCAGATTTAACGTGTGTGCTAATCACTTTGGGATCCTGTTGTTAAAATGTAGAATTGGGTTCAGGATGTCTGGAGTGGGGCTTGGGACTCGGTACCAACAAGCTCCTGGGGGTGCCCAGTCTGCTGGTCCATGGACTGCGCACTGAGTAGCAAGGTGTTATGTCATCTAATCCTCACAACGGCCCAAGGAGGCGCTATCGTTATCCCCATTTCACAGAGGAGGACGTGGAGGCCTAGAGAGGTCAGGAGACTTTGCCCAAGGTCATACAGCTAGGAAAAGGAGGAGCCAGGATAGGACGCTGGGGCCTGCATGTTTACACAGTTCCGCCATGATGAGGCAGCGAGGATGCTGGGGAGAGGGGCCCTGCACCCAGAGTGGGGGTGCGGAGAAAGCTTTGGGGGAATGCCGCTCCTTAGCTGGGTTCCAGCAGGTTAAGGGTTAAGGTAGTAACCAGGTGAAAGCCGAGGAGGGCGGTGGGAGATGGCAGAGGAGAGAGTTCTGGGCTAGGGGGTCCACGGAGAGAGCCGGGCACAGTAGGAGGACTAAGGGGGTTCATTCAGGCGAGGGGGCAAAGCGGAAGGGGCATAGAGACCAAGGCTCCGCAGGGCTGCAAGTCTGCGGGTTTGGCCTTACCCTGAGGGCCGGAGAACAGAGGTACTCTAGAAAGATCACGTAACCTTTCTGTTTACTCATCCTTCCTCGGTGACGCACTTCCCTGGGGCATCCCCTTCCTTCTCAAAGGCCACACACCCCCTCACCTCCCCGCCCAGCACTGACTCCCTGGTCTGAAATGAGCACTTGGCCTTGTCGCTCTGTTTACCTGTCTGTCTCCCACTAGAACGTTTCCTCCTTACTCATCTCTGTCCCCAAAATACCCAGCCTGGCACGTGGGCTGCTAACACCGGCCCTGCTCACCTCGTGAGGATGCTGTCCGTGGAACATGGGTGCGCATGGAGAAACAGTTTGAAAGTGTTAGAAATGCTGTACCACTTGGAAGGTGTGTGCTGGTGGGGGGTCTACGTAGAGAAGATTCTAGGGCACCAGGGAGTGAGTGTGGCTGCTCAGGAACTTGAGAGGTCATTTGGGGTCATCATAGATCTCCCTGCCAGGCCACTTCTTAGCCCGGCGTCCCCCAGGTGCCAGCCGCTCAGGTGTCACCTTGGTGACTTTGGCCGTATTCATTTGCCGCCTGGGCTCTTATGTGCTTAACATTTCTCTTTAAATCGATTTACCTTCTCCCCTAATTTTTGTGTCGACACGTTTCAAACCTGCAGGAAAGTTGAGAGAGCGGTGCCGGGAACCCCTCACTTGGATTCACCGATTGAACGTTTTTGCCACATTTGCTTTCTATTTCTCTCCATATATACCTTTAAAAAACAACGTAGACTTCTTTTTTTCTTTTTTTTTTTTAATAATTTTATTTATTTATTTTTTCCGCCAAAGCCCCAGTAGATAGTTGTACGTCATAGCTGCACATCCTTCTAGTTGCTGTATGTAGGACGCGGCCTCAGCATGGCCAGAGAAGCAGTGCGTCGGTGCGCGCCCGGGATCTGAACCCGGGCTGCCAGCAGCAGAGCACGCGCACTTAACCGCCAAGCCACGGGGCCGGCCCTTATTTTTTTTCTAAGTCCATTAAAAATATGTAAATAAACTTTCAATTTTAGAACAGTTTTAGATGGACAGAAAAAGTTTGCTTCCTTTATCGTTCACACCTCACATTGCTGTGATACATTTGTCACAACTAATGATCCGGTATTGATACATTGTTATTAACTATACTCCCTGTCTTATTAGGGTTTTGTTAGTTTTTCCCTTATCTGGTGGAGTCATGTTTAAGCTTTAAAAAATAAAAAATAGGAAAATGTCAATGGAAAACCATGATCACTTGCCAAGCACAGGTCTAGCTTGTTGGCTGCTGAATGGCCTAAGGCGGGGCCTGCTTTCTCTTTGTTAGAGGGAAATTAAGGAATGTTCCAGAGGTGTTCAAGACAGATTAGCACAAGCTGAGACTTTCTCCCAGGGCAAATGGGGTTGGAAGAGAATTGCCACAGGAGTGAAAGGACTTTCCCACTGGGAGACTCAGCGCTGTGTAGTGCCCAGTCCTTGCGGTGGTCTCGGGCACCACCTGTGTGAGCCCCACTTTGGGAAACCACGTGGTCTGGCTATGCCACACCCTCAGACGGCTGGAGACCTCAAGTCCGAGACTGCTGGGCTCCACACCTGGAGCTTCCTTGTGTCCTGGAGGATGGGGGCCGGGAGGTGGGCGCCCCACTGGCTCAGGGCTGCTGAGAATGTCATTTGTCTTCTCTACAGTCCCACCCCCGCCCTGAATTCCCAAAGCCAGCAGGAGGTTGACAAGTGAAGAACAGAAGAGAGCGTGCTGGAGAATTCCGTCTGCAGCACACAGGAAAGCACCTTGCACGGAACACAGTCGCTTTCCCCGCCGCGTCTGAGACGTGCTCGTGTGTGTAGCCAGTGAGGGGAGGGAAACGGCCGGACTGAAACCGTATTTCCTCAGTGGCCTTTGCATCATGTCTGAAGTCGGTCACACTCATTCCTTTAAAATGGTTTTCCTGTTTCATCAGTTAGAGTAGGTGACATTGTTTCCTGAGACCAAGTCATCACTTTCCAGAACTTTCCTTTCAAATATAGATCTGTGGTCCTTATTTCCGGGAGATCTAAGCCCACCACAGAAACTCGGACAGCTCCTGTCCCTTAGGAATCGCACTCTGGTCAGTCACTGTGGCTCAGGGCTGCCAGCATCCAACCGGAGGCGATCAGACCGGAGCGTTTGCAGGACTTCTGGGTCCGCTCCTCAGGACTGCTGTTTCTTTCTCCACTGACATATTGTAGGATTCTTTGAGTTAGTCCAAGGAGGCAAAGGGGTGGATGAAATTTTCTCCGTGTGTGGGGTGCACTGTCCCTAGAGAAGGAAGCTGGTGGGGACGCCGTAATAGACCAGTCCATTTTCATTTTTCGAAATGAAACTATCGCAGATTAAGAGCATCACCCTTAAGCCTTTTCGCCTCCTCCTTTCCCAGAGGTAATGACTCAGTTTGGTTTAAATCCTTTATAATGATTCTCCTGGCTTTATATGTGTTTCCATAGTACTTCACTGTATGTGTGTGTCGGGGTGGGGAGGGTTACACAATCAGGATTATACGGAATGGATCATTCTAACCCCTTTTTCACTCAGTAATATGGGTCTTGGAGCCCCGTCTCTGTTGTTACAGACATAGCTAACTCTTTTTAAACTGCTGTCTGGTAAACATTAATACGACCCTTCTGCATTCTATTTAACCAGTCATTATTTGATGGATATTTAAATTATTTCCAATTGTTTCCTATGATAAACGTTTTTTGTTGTTTTTCTCTAGCAAACCTCTGTGTGCGTGCCTCCTTATGCACATGCATAAGTGATGTTCTGGGTGGAAGCCTATGCTCATTTCTGGTTTTCAAAGGTCTTGCCAAATTACTGTTCAGAGTGTGTGTGTGTGTGTGTGTGTGTGTGTGGAAAGTTGTCAGTTTCTGTTCTCTGAGGCTATTTATTCCTGGTTTCTTGTCTGCAGTGGCTGCAGGGTGGAAGGGAGCCAAGGGGAGGCCGAGAGAGAGTCGTCTCTAGGTGTTACAGGCTGGGTGGCACCAAAGGGCCGGCCTCTCCAGGGCGGCCATGAATGGGGGCTTTGTTCCTGGGTCAGTCCCTGAGCAGAATCCCAAAGCCGAGATGTGCTGAGGTGACAAAGGGAGGCGTGAGTTGTGCCTGGACCCCACCCCTGACTCGGAGACACCCTCAAGTTTGCAGGAGTTGTACATACACAAATATAACAGGGGTGGGGCGGGGGTGGGCAAGCCCTGAAATAATTGGGTTGTGAGAAAAGAAGAAAAGGCAATAAAAGAGGCTGACCACTAACATAAAGACGTAGAGGAGAAAGGCCAAGCCAATTCGCATCCTAGGAGAAGTGGGAGGTGCAGAGGGGACGTGGGGCTGGGGGACCCGGGACCAGAGGAGGGGTGTGTGTGAAGGCTCAGATCCGGAGGCAGGAGGGGGACAGATGGGAAAAAGGGAAGAAAGGAGGGAAGGGAGAAAGAGACGGGGGACTCGAAAGTGGCAAGGTAACAAGAAGGGGAGGCCGGGCCGGGAGGGGAAGGCTGCGTCCCTGTCTGTTTGCGATTAGCACACAGCCCCGTGCAGAATGGGGTAAACAGAAACTTCCAGGCGTCCCCACACCCCCTCTGAGGCAACGCAGAAATCAGATGCTCCGTGATTAATCGTGGAGAGTTCAGGACACGACCACAAACGCTGTGCGGACTTGAAATTAGCTGCCTTTTCCCAGTCCCCTTGCCAAGATGGGAGTGGGGGGTGGGACGTGAAGGGGTGGGGGCCCCGCCTGCTGGGGGGCCAGCATGGAATTCTCCCTGGCAGAGCTCGGAGTGACACTGACGGGCAATCCGCCGCGTCCAGAGCGGCAGGCAGCATCCGGGGGGAGCGGGGCCCCGGGCCGGCTTCCTGGAACCCCGGCTCCGCGGCCGCCTGCACCCTGACACCCGCCAGATAAGAGCCTGGCTGCATATCAGAGCCCTGCAGGGCGCCGTCCCCACGGCAGCACAAGGAGGACTGGGGGACAGCGGGCTCCTCGGAGGCGAACTTCCCCGTGGCCAGCCGGGATAGCTTCCCGGGTCCTAGCTGGTCTCCTCGAGTCCTGCAGTGGATGGGAGCCGACTCTTGCTTCAGCGATAGAGAAAGCTGGGCTGCCTCGAGGAGGAGGAGGATGGCATGACACGGTCCTGAAGATCCAGACCCGCTTGATGGTGAGTGCGAAGCAGCTGTTCTGAGTGCGGCCAGCTGGTGTGTGGACCGGACTCTAGAGGGAGATGAGGTGTGAGGAGGGCAGCGCTTCCGCACGTTCCAACCTGGAGCTCCCAAAGCAGAAGGGAGCCTGCGCTGAGGCTGAGACCCAGTCTCTGCTGTGTGGCCTGGGGCAAGTTCTTTGCCCTCTCTGGGCCTCCGTTTGTCCATCTCTAAAATGGAGTGTTTGAACGAGGTGATCTTTAAGGGGCTCTTACTATGACTGCTATTTCTGGTGTCTCTGCTGTGTGCCAGGCACCGTGCTAGGCTTTTATGAAGCTTTAGCTCAGGGAACCCCCACAAGCCCCCGGTGGGGTAGGTATTATTGTTATTATCCTTATTGTACACTGAGCAAACGGACGCTCAGAGAAGTGAAGTGACTTGCCCGAGGTCACACAGCTAGTCAGTGGCGGAGACAAGAATCAGATCTCGGTCTTTCCAACTTTACTTTGCTAACCTCTCCACCTCCGAGAGAGGTGTATGCTGTAGTCTGTATCGTCTGTATGCTGTGATTCTGTGATTACCCCAGGAAGAAGGGGTAGATGAGGAGAGGGTGTTGAGGGAGCGTTGCCTGTAGGAGGGAGGCAGAGAGGTCGGACAGAGGAAGCGACAGGCTGAGCAGACTTCAACCATTGGATGGTATGTCAGCCCAGGGTGGGGGCGCACCATCCTGGGATGGGCAGGGGCTCCTGGCTTGAATGAAGAGTGTCCGATGCCGTTTGCTGTATTTGCTGCCTGCTGTAGGAGGCTCCTGGGGCGTGAGAGAAGAGGGTTAATATTAGGCAGGGGTGGAGAGAGCTGGGGGTGGGGAGAGTGGCACACGCCTCTCCTAGGTTTTGTTCCAATTTTATTTTGCTTTTTCACAAATCTGTTTCAAATCATTCTGGGCCCCCACTGCTCCTCTGGATGAAGCAGAATTGTGAAACACATCGAGTGCCTGCCACATGCCTCCCCTGGGGGAGTCACATATTAATATTATCGTAGGCAATTTGCATATTCATCCCCACAGCTGCGGTGGCAGCAGCCAGGAGATAAGATGTGAGCAGTCAGCCGGTATCTCCCTGGCCCTGAGAAGGAGGATGCGTGTCACGTCCAAGGGCGGGGAAATCCACAGCAGGGCCGCAGCAGGTGGGAAGTCCCTCGGGTGCCAGGCATCTGTGCAGAGTTGGAGGTCCCAGCACCCAGATGTGGCCTCTTCTCTCTTCCCGTGGAAAATTCCATCCTGCAGCTGCTCAGCTGACTCAGGCCTCCTCTCCTTTCGGGGACTGGCTCAGACTCTCTGCCTCGGGCTCGAGTTGAGGCCTGAGTGGTGGTCCCAGCTCTGGGGTGATCAGCTTGTCCCCGAAACCCCCCCAGTCCCGGGCAAGCCGAGATGGTTGGTCACCCTACCCGGTTCTGCCCTTGATTTTTTTCCTTTGTCACCTTGAGCAAGTCACTTCCCTCCGCTCGGCCTCGTTTCCTCATCTGTAAAATGAAGGGATTGTTTTAGGAAATCTCTAAAATCTCTTTGCAGCTCTAACCTTCTGACTCTGGTTGGAGAGCGCTTAAGTTCTCAACTGGGGGGGGTGGTCTCTGAGCTTCAAGAGGAGGCAAGCCCCCGTGGGTCCCCCAGTGCGCCAGGTAAGGGGCCGGAGGGGGCTGGAGTTAAGGTGGGCTTGAAGAAGTGACTGGCAGCCGGTAGGGCCACGTTACTGATGTCCGTGGTGACAGTCCTAGGGCCCCGCAGCTTCTGAAAAGCCTGATGAGTTGCTGAAGGCACAGCTGGGCCTCGCAGTTAAGTTTTTGTGCTGAGTGATTCCACCCAGATGTCTGCTGGTTACAGAGCCCTCACCTTCTGGTCATCGGAACCTCAGACCCCCCGTGTCCCCAGTTCTTCCTGGGGGGCTCCAAAGGGGTGTCTCACAAGTGCTCACATACTGGTCTCTTGTCGTCTTCGTCCTCCTGCTTCCTCTTGCCTCTGTCCCCAAGGCCACTTGGAGAAGCTTCCCTGTTGCCGCTGCCCAGCCTGAGCACTCCCGAAGCTCCCCCCGTCATAGCCCAGGCGGCTCTGGGTTCTGGGCGGAGGCGGAGGGAACGGCATCCTCCCCAACCCAGGACTCTTTGCCATGTGGTCCCTACACTGTGGCGTGCTGCAGCCAGCTTGGACCCACTTTCGAAAGCCGATTGTCAGATTTTCAGGAATTTGGTGAACTGGTTGCTAAACAAAGCCATTATTAAAAATTAAACTTCACGAACTTATAATTGAATTATATTAAAACAAAGGTGATAAGTACTCTGGGGCGGGCCCTGTGGCCTAGTAGTTAAGTTTGGCGTGGTCTGCTTTGGCGACCCGAGTTCAGTTCCCGGGCGCGGACCCATACCACTCGTCAGTGTCTCACGTACAAAATAGAGGAGGATTGGCACAGATGTTAGCTCAGGGTGAATCTTCCTCAGCAAAAAAACCAAAAACCAAAAAAACAAAGGTAATCAGTATTCAAAACTCATCACTTTCCATTTTTTAAACTACATTTTCCTGTTACCTACCCTCCTGAGGTTATTCACATCTATCGCACCTGTCTGGTGGAAATCCTCTGTAACGGTGTGCTGGTGCACATCTCTTCCCCGTTCCACTTTTAGCGACTTCACGTTGGTAGTCTGAAATCGGCCGTGGTGTATGTATTTACACCATAGGCATTGGCAAACAGTACAACTCAGGGCTTGATTTGTTGTTTTGTTGATTGTTTTGCTGAGAAAGTGAGGGAGAAAAAGTTAATGATGCAGATTAAACACAAAAGTGTGTTGCTATCTCTGTAGCTGTTACATTGTGAATAGCACCAAAAATCGAGGAAGTCCCTCACTTCATGGACAAATGAGTAAAGTTCCGACATAACTCTTCGTTGTATCACTTTTGTCTTACTCCTCAAAGTAAAGGAAAATAGCAGCCAACATTCCTGAAGAGCTACCCTCGCTCATCAATTGTAACTGTAGATTGACTACAGATACAAGAGTTTGGGGCAAAAATCAACAATATCGTCCTGCATGAACCAGTTGACTATATGAAATTTACAAAAGGGGTATTGTAAATTGTATTTTTATTTGCAAATTGTGTGCTACACATCCTTTACATCAATACAGTCTGTAATAAACCTAAGTATATATGTGTACATGTGTGTGTGTGTATGCGCATATATTTGTACACACACACACAGACACACTTTTCCCTGGACAGCTAGTTGTAAACCTTGACCTGCACACCCCTGGCCCTACAGGATATATGACCCTTGTGCCCAGGGTCTCAGAAATCCTGTCATGGACCGTCCTCAGCCCTCACCCAAAAGGATTCAAACTCCAGGTACTGGGGCCTTGGACAAGGATCCCTGAACTTCCTCCTCTCCTAAGACAGACCCACCGCCGATCTGCTCTCTCCTGCTCCAGGAGCTGGAATGGATGCAGACACTGGGAGGGGGTAGAAGATGTTGTCTACACTCGCGGCATCTGGGCGCCAGCTCAGGCAGCGACCGTGGCCCTGGGTCTCGCTCTTCGTTGCCTTCTCTGTCTCCACTTTCTTGGGGCACTTCTGACGTCCCATCGTGGCAGCTCCCTGATAATTCCACTTCATTTCAGGTCTTGCTCCTGTCATCCTCTATTTTCACGCACGGCACACGATTCTCTAACAGAAACAGCCTCTTGGAACAAGTAGAAGGAACAGCTAAGCCAAACCTATAGGAAAGTGAAGACAGCTTTCTATTTTTAGAAACCCTAGGAGCCAGGTGGGCCCTTTCCAGTGCTCCCAAGCTAGCAAGCACGAGAGGAAAATATTTCTCATTCCCAAGTTCTGCCTCTCCTCCAGTCGAGGCCAAGGAGGAGGCCCAGGTGGGGACACTGGCTCAGAGAAGTCAACTGTGACGGCCAGAAGGGAGCCGTGCCCACAGCAGTTTTAGAAAGAACTAAAAATGAGTTGAATTATTATTTTGTTCTACATGGTGGGAAGGGCAATCCTGAGTTTAAACCTCAGTGGTTCCCACTCCTGGGAACCACTGTTAGGAGTCAGGTGTCTGTTCTTCCAGACCATCCATTCACTCACATTCATATTCTTCTTTTTCTGTAATTTTAACTTTCAAAAATGAGATCATTCTTACATTCTGTTCTGCATCTTCCTTTATTCACTTGACAGTGTACCTGGGTGCTTGCCCTGTTGGCGCACGGAGACCTAAACCGTTCCTTTCAGTGCCTGCATAACAGAAGTCCAGGCGTTTGGAAGAAGGGATCCGTTTTGATAGCCACATCTCTGCTTTCTCACCAAGTCTCAAACTTTCTTGACCGCAAAACACACAAATAGAGCCCAGCTGCTTCCACTTTTCAGTAAAAAAGAAATTCTGTCGGCTCTCCCCTCAACCCAGATCCAGAAGCTGGCCGCTGCCCGTCACCTCCTCTGCCCCTCGCTGGTCCTGGTGCCATCGTCTCTGGACCATTGTAGGTGCCTCCTCACTCGTGTCTCTGCTTCTCCTCCTGCCTCTCTGGCGGTCTGTTCTCCACCTGCAGCCCGCAGGGTCCTGTCCCTCCTCTGCTCAGGACACCCTCCTCCCTCGCAGCCTCGGCTCCCACCTCACCCAGAGTACAAGGCAAAGCGCTCACTTCGCCCACAAGGCCCTGTGGGATCCAGACCTCATCTCCCCTGCTCTGCCACTCGATGCACTTGTTCTCAGTTATGCCGGGCACAGTTCCGACTCAGGGCCTTTGCGGGTGATCTCCCCCTGCCTGGGACACTCATTCTCCAGATCTCCACATGGCTCTCTCCTTACCACTTGTCATCATCCAACATGCTGTATATTTTTCTTTTCTTAATGTCCCCTGCAGAATGTGAGTTTCCTGAGGGCAGGCATTTTTTTTTTTTTTTTGCCTGTTGTTCAGTGCTGTGTCCCATAGTAGGCTGGGACTCAGTAAATGCCGGTTGGCACATAATAGGCACTCAATTAATACTTGTGGAAACATTTGCTTTGCTGTTGCCAAGGGTGACAAAGCAGCCAGACTTTTTGGGAGAGCCCTGAATTGGGGTGACCAGGACCTCTAGCCGCACACTGTGTGTCATGGATGCATACCACGTTTAATGCCTGTGCAAACCCACACAGCGCCCGTTCATGTGTGACGAGCAGAGCCTGTGGGACTGCGCATCATCAGGCGTGTCTGTCAGACCAGGGGGAGGACCCTCCTAGCCCAGGGCCCAGTTCTGGCCCTTCATGCGGCCCCGGCGCCCACCCGTCTCGTCTGTCTCAGGTGGGCTGGGCGGGTCATGTAAACAGCCCGAGTCCAGGTAAACCCAGAGTCAGGCAGATTAGGGGACACAGCTTCAGTTGTGTTTCTGTGTTGTCCCTTGAACTGAACCCGCGCCCGGTGCTGCTGGCCTCCCCCCGCTGAGGAGCGTGCCCAGTACCCTTGCAGACTCACTCCACGGGGGAGCAGGCGCGAGGGGCGGGGAAACCCTGCAGGTGGAAGCCTGAGGAGGGGGCGTGAGCGTTCCCTCCCAATGCGCCACCCGATGCCCCGGCCCACCAGGGACCAAATCGTCTCGTGCCCGGTGAACAGCAGAGGGAATGCCCGAGGGTCTTTTGCTCGCTTGCCAGGGGTCCCCCATTAGACCCCAGGTCACCAAATCCAGAGATTTCCTCAAGACTTTAAACAATGGGCCTCGGGTGGAGTCGAATGCATCGTAGTCTCGTCGTGACACTGAAGAAGGCACGTGCGTGGCCCCGTCGACCCTTCCGTCGGGCAGTGTCACTGCTTCTGCAGGCAGACCCGGCTTTATTGCGTTTCACAGATGTTGTGCTTTTACAAATTGAAGGTTTGTGGCAACCTTGCGTCAAGCAAGTCTGTCAGCACTGAGGGCTCAGATGATGGTCAGCATTTTTTAGCAATAAATTATTTTTATTTATTTTTTTATTATTATTATTTTTTAATTTTTGTGTGTGTGTGTGTGAGGAAGATCAGCCCTGAGCTAATATCCGATGCCAATCCTCCTCTTTTTGCTGAGGAAGATTGGCCCTGGGCTAACATCCGTGCCCATCTTCCTCCACTTTATATGGGACGCCGCCACAGCGTGGCCTGACAAGCGGTGCCTCGGTGCGCATCAGGGATCCGAACCCGGGCCGCCAGCAGCAGAGCACACGCACTTAACCGCTAAGCCACGGGGCCGGCCCCAGCATAAAGTATTTTTAAATTATGGTATGTACATTTCTTTTTAGACATAATGCTATTGCTCACTCAATAGACTGCGGGATAGTGTAGACATAACTTTCATATGCGCTGGGAAACCAAAAAATCTGTGTGACTTGCTTTATTGCGATAATCGCTTTATTGCAGTGGTTTGGAATGGAATCTGCACCCTCTCTGAAGTAAGCCTGTGTTTATAAAATAAAAAACACCTGTATACCCACCTCCCAACCTGAGAACTAAACTTTGACAACTGTTTCTATCTGTGTGCTCCTTATGTGAGGCGGATACTGTCTTGAATTTTGTGTTTGTCTTTCTCTTGCTTTTTTTTTTTTTTTGTGAGGAAGATCAGCCCTGAGCTAACATCTGATGCCAATCCTCCTCTTTTTGCTGAGGAAGACTGGCCCTGGGCTAACATCCATGCCCATCTTGCTCTACTTTATATGGGACGCCGCCACAGCATGGCTTGATAAGCGGTGCGTCGGTGCCCAGCTGGGATCCCAACCTGCAAACCCCGGGCCACCGAAGAGGAGCGCACGCGCTTAACCACTGCGCCACCGGGCCGGCCCCTCTCTCTTGCTTTTTAAAAAATTGTGGTAAATATACATAATGTAAAATTTACCATTTTAACCATTTTCAAGTATACAATTCAGTGGCGTTAAGTACATTCACGATGTCATGCACCATCACCACTATCTGTTCCCAGAACATTTTCATCATCCCCATTTCCATTGTTTTAAAAAAATTAGTTTTGGGGCCAGCCTGGTGGCGTAGTGGTTAAGTTCGTGTGCTCCACTTCGGCGGCCTGGAGTTTGCAGGTTCAGACGCCAGGCGAGGACCTATGTACCGCTCATGAAGCTATGCTGTGGCAGGCGTCCCATGTACAAAATAGAGGAAGATGGGCACGGATGTTAGCTCAGGGCCAATCTTCCTCATCAAAATAAGTAAATAAATAAAATAGTTTTATCGCTTTCATGTATATGCCAAAATAATATGGTATTTCCTTTTACTTATTTTTGAACTTTATAAAAAGATACTCTACGTTGCCTTGTGGCACTTGTATTTTCATGAAGTATTTTATCACTAAAATTCATCCATATGGTTGCCTATAGTTTGTCGTTCATTCATTTTTCACTGCTGTATACTATTCCACGGTGTACTAGAGTTCATTTTCCCTGTCTCTGGGCAGTTGGGTTGTTTCCGATTGTCTGTCTGTCTGCTCTTGTAAACAGCACCGCTTTGAGTGTTCTTGGGCCTGTCCTGGTACATACACGCTGATGTGTCTCAGAGGTGTACAGGAGTAGAATTGCTGGGTTGTAGGGAATATGAAATAATACACTGGGGCTGGCCCTGTGGCTTAGTGGTTAAGTGCGTGCGCTCCGCTACTGGCGGCCTGGGTTCGGATCCCGGGCGCACACTGATGCACCGCTTCTCCAGCCATGCTGAGCCCGCGTCCCACATCCAGCAACTAGAAGGATGTGTAACTACGACATACAACTATCTACTGGGGCTTTGGGGAAAAAAAAAGGAGGAGGATTGGCAATAGAGGTTAGTTCAGAGCCGGTCTTCCTCAGCAAAAAGAGGAGGATTAGCATGGATGTTAGCTCAGGGCTGATCTCCCTCACACACACACACAAAAGAAATAATACACTGAACTATTTTCCAATGTGGCTGTACCAGTTCGCACGGCACCTGCCACCACATGGCATTTGTCATAGGTCTTACTTTTTGCCACTTGAACGGGTGGAATTTCCCCTGGATCTTCATCACCACCCCGGACGGGCCTGGCTGCCCTTAACTGCGTGTCTCCAGGTCTGAGAATATCTGGAAGCCTTCAGCGGGCTGCGGGTTCACAACGACCCACGTCTTTGTGGTGTGGCTGCTCCTGCAGGGAAAGGAGCCTGATGGCTGTGCTACAGGAAGGAAACACAGAGTGGGGATTGAAGACCTTGCCCCGGAAGCGTCAACCTCTCCTTCCTCCCCTCTGCCCACCTTGTGTAGTCTGGTTCTCACCACTTGTGGGGAACAGTGTGGCAGGGGTAGGGACAAATCCTGACTCTGTGACAGGCACTGTTCCACGAACTTTCCATGTATTGCTGCTAATTCATGCAATCCTCAGATCCCGCAAACGGAGGTCCTCTTAGCCCCACTTCACAGGTGTGGATACTAAGGAACAGAGAGGTTAGGTGACTTTCCCGAAATCACACAGGTAGTAAAGGGCAGAGCTGGGTTTGACTCCAGCTCGTCAGGCTTCCTCTGGAGTTTATGCCACTTCTGGGTAGAGCCAAGCAGCTAAGCATCACAAACTCCTCAGTCCTACAGACTTGGGTTCAAATCCTGGATCTCTTACCTCCGTGCTGTGTGACTTTGGGCGGCTTCCATCACCTCTCTGCACCCCTAAAATGGCACGAGCTCTCTTTTCCAGCAGCCTCACGACATGTCTTTTCTTGTGCCTTCTTGTTTCTTGTGAGGCTGGATGCCCTTTCCTGCAATACCCCTGGAGTATGCTCATTGGCTCGAGCCTGCCAGGGCCCATCCCTGGAGCTGAGGGGGATCAATTCCACCTGAACCAGCATCTGACTCAGGGCAGGGGGCACCCCAAAGCCAGCGGCTGTTCCTGGGAGGAGGAAGTGTTGCTGGGCAACAGGAGGGCAAACGTCCACTCCAGGCTGGGCTGGTTTGGGCCGTTGACCTTTGTGACTGGATGATTGAGAAACAGGCCGACCCGGTTGAGTGGTAACCTTTGGCCTCGCCCGCGTGAGGCTGCTGGCCACGCGGGTAGGTGCACACGGCGGGTCTGGAATACCTATTCCGAAGGGTAATTCCCAAGGATAAAGCATGTTTATTCTTTTTGGGGGGGAAATTCCATTTCTGTTGCCAATTAGTTCTGCCTGAGAACAGCTTTTCCCAACACCAACACACTGGCCGCCCGGCCTTGAGCTCTGTTGATTAGCTCAAAGTGGAGGAAAAAAGTGATTTTTCTTTCCTTCCTCCACCCCCAACCTTGAAACCCGGCTGTTAGTGATGAAAGGGGTCCTGTAGATCGTTTGGTTTTCCTTGTCAGGACTCCAGGAAAGGCTATGAAAATAATCAGTGGGCCCGCTGGCAGTAATTGACTGTGGAGGGAAGCTGGCTACCACAGCGGCGGAGGGGTCAGAATCGTTCCAGACGGAGGAGGTTTCTGTCAAGCGTCCTCTAACCACACCTGCTCCCCCGGGCAGGCAGGGCGGGAAGTGCTGATGGTCGTCTGCCTTCTTCTCTTCCCTCCCGGGCTCCAGGGAGCTCCTGGCAGAGGGACCCTGGACAAGACAGAGAAGCCGGGCAGCCATGTGGCAGAGTGGTTCTGAGCGGGCCTCCGATGCCCACAGGCTGCACCAAATCCCAGCTGCACCGTTTAGAGCCGCAAGCCTTGGCCGAGAGACCCGACCTCTCGATGCCTCAGTTTCCTCCTTTTAAAGTGACCATGGTGGTCCCTCCTGAGATTGATGTAAGGACCGAATGACTTAATACACTCGGAAGAGGCCGTGATCGTGTATAAAGTCCTTCGTAAACGTCGGCTTTTAGTATTTACGCACGTCCCTCTCACTCTTCCTTCGCTGACACTGAGTCGTGCGTGGTGGTGCCAAAGCATCTTAACCTGGGCCCCTGTTGATGGACATGGGATCAGTTCCAGTCTTTTGTGACTGCAAATAATGCTCCAGTGAATGACCTGTGGCTTTGTGTACCCACCCCCCCAAGGTGTGTGAACCTCACGGTCACCTTGGTGCTGGACTTTCCTTGCTGGGGCCTGCAGAATGAGGAGAGGTGTGCGGGTAAAGGGCCAGCCCTGGCCTGGCATGCAGACGGGCCGGTGGGGTGGGGCAGGGCGGGAGGCAGGGTCAGGCCCTGCCCAAGCCTGGCAGGACAGATTGCTCCTGAGTTCTCAGGGGAGTGAGGCGCCTCGGAGAGAGTTTCAGAAGGTTGGGGCCAGGGCCATCAGCCCCCAGGTTCCTGGCAAATGCCCTGAGGTGGTCTGGAGAGAGGAAATTTGTGCCACGGAGGTTCTGCCCATTCTTTGTGATCCTCCTCCTCCAGGAAGCCCTCTGGGATCTCTGCTCCAACACCCTTGGCCGTCTCTGCACCTATTTAGCACCCATGGTGTCCAGCTACAATTTGAGAGGGAGAAACCTTACACGTGGAGTCAGGAAGACTGGATTTTGGTCCTAACTTCTATGCGCTCCCACTCACATAACCCCCTGCCCCTCCGTGTCCTCATCTGTTTGAGCAGGATAATAATGATGGTAACAACTTCTCAGGAGGATCTTGGGAGGGCTCAGCGATGAAGCACGTGTGAAGCATTTGACCCCGTGTCAGGCGCGAGAAGTACAAGCCCGTGTTAGGAATGTCACATCCGTGGGAGGAGCCGGGTCGCCCCCTGGGCCGTTGGCACTTGCGGGCGGCAGCGTCTGGTTGGAAGCTGATATAAAGGAGTCCAGCCTGACTGCGTGGCCTTGGGCAAATCATACTCCCTCTGAACTGGGTTTTCTCTCAAAAATGGGGGTCCTGATCCTATGCGTCGTGTAGGTTAGTTGTGAGAATTAAATGAGGCAGAGCACACAATGCTTCGGATCCAGCAAATGCTCCGTCAATGGTGGCTACGGCTGACATTGCTAATAATGAGGGTTAACAGTGATAAATATCCGCCCAGAAGCTGGCACAGCGTCGTGCATGCAGTTGGTGCTTAGTGAATACAGATGGATTAACCCGCAGGGCCACGTCCGCTGGTATAAAGTAGGGTCTGGGGGAGGCACTGACACAGGGCCCATTTCTCATGTTGTTGACGCCTCAGGGAGGGAAGAAGAAAACAGCCTGATACGACCTTGCGTCATCTGTTACAGCTTCAGTTTGTGAGAGGAGGGACCCGGCATTATCGCCTCCATTTTACGGATAAGAAAACTGGGGCCCGGAGAGGAGAGAGCCTCACCCTGCGCCCCACAGCCAGCACGCAGCTCAGCAGGAGCCGACCCCCTTCTCCTGACCCTCAGGACAGTGGTCTGCTCCCTGACCCTCAGCCCCGGGCAGGAAATGGACCTCGGGGGCGAGACACAGTGTCCCTTTGTGGCCAGAGAGAGCCCGTGCACATTTCTGACATTTTTGCATCTTGGGACAAGGGGTGAAGAAACTTAGATGAACTGCTCTTGTTTCCTGGTGGAAAAACACTCCGGCCCGGGCAGGACCGTTGCTGTTGGATCGCATTGTAAGCGTGGTTTTGACTGTGTTTTGCCACTTCCCCTTCCCTCCTGCTCAGCTTGGCTATTGTAGAAAATCCAGATCGGGTAAATCCAGGGGTGACCTTAGGGATTGTTTGAGGGTATCTAATGGGCCAGAGGGCTCCCTGCCCCGTTGATGCGGGCCCCGGGTCCCCACCCCATCGCTTACCCTGAATGAGTGAGCAAATGAATGAGCAGATGTTCGCTGCCTCCATGTGGCTTTCTGCTGTGTGTCCTCTCCTCCTGTTATGAGGACACCAGTCACTGGATTTAGGGCCTCCCTAATCCAATATGACCTCATCTTAACTAATTACATTTGCGATGACTCTGTTTCCAAATAAGGTCGCATTCTAAGTCTCTGGGGAGACAAGAATTTTTGGGGGGACTCTGTTCCACTCACGACACCATCTGATAAATATTAGCTGTTATTAACACTCCTCTTAGCACAGCATTTACGCAGCCCATTCTTTGGGCCTGGCGTTTTCCTAAGCTCCTTACATGCCTGCTCCCGCTTGGCTTTCTCCACGATCTTGTGAAGTGGGTTCTGTGATTATCTCTGACTGGGGCCCAGAGAGGTGAACTGACTTGCCCCAGGTCACACGGCTGGTAAATAGCAAATCCGGGGTTCAAACTCTTTTCTTTCTGACTCCAAAGCTGGCAAGGTTTCCAGACCCTCCAGTTCCATCCCCAGAGCCTAGAGTCGCCATACTTTCTGTCCCAGAATCCTGGCCATCTGAGATATGCTCTCTCCTGGCCACCCCTCTCTCCAGACGCGTCTCCCCCAAAGAGGCTATAAAGAGGGGGAAGAAGGAATCTTGTCTTTAGCGTGGCACCCATGAAGATGTGTTCTGCCTCGGGTTGCCGGTGCCCGGCTCTCCCGCGGTAGGAAGCCACGTGCCCCCCGTGTGTGGAAGCGCGCACCAGACCCACACATTTCATCCCTGACATCTGGTAACATTTTAGGAGTCTTGACTTGAGGCTACAAATTGAAAAATGGTCCATTAAGGTGTGATTTATTAGTCATCGAGACAATGCTATTAAATGCTTGCAAAGTGATTCACTCTGTCGGGCCCACAAGCCCCGACTTCCCGGGCCAGGCCTGGCGAGGGCTCTCGCAGGATGAGGCTGTTTCTTTGACAGCGAGTGGAGAGCAGGGCTGGCGGGGTGGAATGGGCTGGCAGAGACAGATGAGCGTGCGGCCGGATGATGTACGGCAGCGTACCTCCAAACACGCCTGTGTCTCGGCCGTGGAAATAACTTGCTCTGGCCGCTGGGAGACGTGTGCAATTAGGAGCCACTCGGAGCCATGAGCTTGGAGCCGGGAAGGAAGGATTGTAATTTCCAACAACTGGGGTTCTGGGGCCAGGAAATAGTTGCTCTGTCAGCAGGGAGAGCCGGGCGCCTTCTCCTAGCCGGTCAGCGGGTCAGAGGCCCCTGGGGAGATCAGGGGCCCCCGAAGGACAGAAGCAGCCTGCAGAACTTCGCTGGGGGCGGGGAGTGGCTGGCGAGTGTGTGGGAGCCCCCACATCACAGAGGGCGCTGCCCCAAAGCCAGCCTGCCCTGGTTCACATCCTCTCTCCCCCACTGACCAGCCAGGCCTTAGGCAGTTTTCCTGTGAAATAGGGATTATATTGTCAGCAGAACCTAACTTGGGGTCTGTGGCGATTGCCTGAGCTAATGGCACAGAGCACGTTCTCACGATGATAACCTCGCTGTCATGAGGATGATGCGGTGTGGGGCTGGTGGTGTATAGAGAGGAGCCAAGCCTATAGGACAAGAGGGAAGCAGAGTACGGCCTTCTGGCTGTGGGTCGGGCCAGGCTCCTGACTTGCCCCATGCACACTGGGCAGGAGCCTTCTTCCAGTACCCGGCCCTCAGGGCAACTGGGGGCCAGTGCCGACGCTGCTAGTCACCCAGGTGGGGCGGCCCGTGTGCCCAGTATCCAAGAAGCTAGGGATCGGTGGAGTGAAGAGGGCCCAGAAGGAGGGCCGCGGTTACCCCCAAACCACTCCCGCTCAGGTGAGTGGCCCGTGGTCTGACAACCAGTCTCCAAGCCCGTGGACATCAGGGTCTGATTCGCATCACCAACTCAGGAGCGAGGGAAGGACAGACCATGGCCACATGGCCCTGTGGCCCTTCTGCCCAGGTGGCTCCCACCCTAGATGAGATGGGGGAACGGGCGTGCGTCCCCCATGGGCAGTGAGGCCTGCGGTGGTAGGTGGTGGTGGGGAAGGTGTCAACTCTGAGTCAGCCTCTGGGTCAGAGGTGGGCAGCACGGCAGGGCCAGCTCAGGTTTGGGGATCACGCAGACCTGGCGCGGGGAGCCCTGGACATCACATTTGTTAAGGCTCCCAGGGCCTGTGACGTGCATCCAGGCTGAAAGTCTGCTCTCCTGACTTGGATCCAGGTGTCTGTTACAGTCTGAAGGCTGAGGCCTGACCCCTCCCCTTGTCCCCGTCACTCCCAGGACGGACTTCCCGGGAGCCATGGCCAGGCCGTGGTCTTCATGCCAGCTGGCCATAGCTCTCCCATGGGGGTCAGTTTCTGGAGCTCTCAGTGCTGTGGCTATCCGCTTGTTAATCTCCATGGCACCAAGCCTGGCCAGCTTTCGGGCAACAGCAGCCCCGTGGGGAACACAATCCATGAAGAAGGGACGGCGGAACCCAGGGTGGGCGGCCGGGTGGAGGGCCAGGGACGCTGGGTGCCCCGGCCGTGGGCAGTTCTGAGCACTGGTCCTTTGGAGCCCCAGGAGGAACTGGCCGGGGCACAGTGAGGACGGAGGTAGGGCCTGCCCTTGGTGAGGGACCTTCCCCGAGGTACAGCCGGGCACCTGGCCTTCTGGCAGCTGCTCACGAGGGCTCGGCTTCATTTCCCGATTCTGTGATCTTCTCACTGCTCCCGCCAATGGTCCCATTCATTCATTCACTCATTCATTCATTTTCTTGGTCCTCACAAGGAAGGTGCTATTATGATGCCCCTTTTCAGATGAGGGTCCACGCATAAAGGTTAAGTAAAGGTTCCCAGCCCAGAGCTAACGAGGGGCTGCACTAGTTATCTATCGCTTCATAACACATGATCCCAAAACTTAGCAGCTTCAAACAACACGTGTTTATGATCTCACAGTTTCTGTGGGTCAGGGGTCCAGGCTGGCCTGGCTGGGTCCTCTGCTTCAGGGTCTCTCACAGGCTGCAGCCCAGGTGTTGGTGGGGCTCCGGTCATCTCAAGGGTCAGCTGAGGCGGGATCCGCGTCCAGACTCACTCAGTGACGTGGGCGGGACTCAGCTCCTCGTGGGCCGTCGGATTGAGGGCCTCAGTTTCTCTCTGGCTGTTGGCTAGTTCCTAGCCGCATGGACCTCTGCAGTGTGGCAGCTTGCTTTGTTGAAGTGAGCAAGCTAAGAAGGTGCGTGTGTGCTTGTGTGTGCACATGTGTGTGTGTGCACGTGTGTGCGTGTGTAGAGAGTTGAGTCACTGTCTTTTATAACCTCATCTTGGAGATGATGTCACATCATACTGCCATATTTCATTCATTAGCAGCAAGTCACTGGGTCCACCCACACTCAGGAGGAGAGCACGAGCACCAGGAGGTGGGGTCTCGGGGGGCCGCGTCAGAAGCTGCCCGCCACAAGGCCGAGCCAGGGTTTGAACCCAATCAGGTCTAACGCCAAAGCCTGTCCCCCCTGAGGAAGCTGAGAAAAGAGCTCTTCTCCCCAGCCGCCTGTCTGCTACGTCAGAGTCAGAAGTGACGGCACGTTCACGTATTCAGTGGGTATTTACCGAGTACCCACTACCTTCTAGACAGTGCTGAATGGACAGGTGTGGCACCGCCCACGGAGTGTCCGTCCCGGTGACCGACAGCAGGGCTGCGCATTTATGCACACTGTCACATGCAGATGCAGAGAAAAATCTTTTCTTTATTCCCTGTGACTGATCTAAGACTTCTCACAAACCCGTCTTAGGGCAACAGGGAAAACACTAGATTTAGTCTAATCTGGTCAATTTAATCAGATCCAGTCCTTCGGGCCTTTAGGTAATGCTCAGTCTCAGATTCCCCTCTGTTCCCTCCTCAGCCCCTCCCTAAAGTGGCATTGGGGTCTGTGTGTCTGGGAGGTGACGATGAGACTCCCGGGGGAGGGGAGGGGGCGGGGACTCCAGCCACGTCTGTTGCACGGGATCACCACTCGCTGTTCTGGCATTTGTGGCTGGAGCCGGCGGCTGGAAGGACTCCTGCTCTGGGCCTGGAGCCCAGCCTGCTGACTCGTCTCTACCTTGGCCCAGAACCCCATCTCCACCGTGTCCGGCCCCCTGCCCGGGCTGTCCACCGCCCCTCCCTGCTGCAGTCACTCTGCCCCTCACCCTAACACTGTGTCCCCCACCTGAGTAGGAACGTACTAAGCCCCATCCTGGCCATGGGGGGACGCCAAGTACCCAGGGAAAGTGGAACATTGGGGCCTCCTTCCTTTCAACCTGCTCCAGTTCCCCATCCCTAAACCAGTGGGCAGTGGTTGCCATGCAGCTTCCTCCTCGAGCCCCCAGAGGGTCAGTACGGACTCCTGCCTTCGAAGCTGACTCGACTCGTATAAAAAATACCAACAAGTAGAAGCAGCTGACACGTAGGATAGGCTGGAGGCTGTTCTAAGCACGGCGCACATTAACTCATTTAATACTCACAGCAACTCAGGAGGAAGTACTTTCAGTCCTATTTTACAGATGAGAAAACTGAGGCACAGAGAAATGAAGTGACTAGCTCATGGTCACACAGCTAGTAAGTGGCAGAGCTGGGATTTGAACCCAGGTAGCCCCTGAGTCCACACCCTTCGCCACTACCCTCCTCCGTGCCCTGTCCTCTCCGGGCGGAGGCCGAGGGAAGGGCAGAGGGGCTGTCCTCTCTGCTTGTGCGTATGCTCCTTCTGCCCGAGATAGCAAGCCCAGAGTCATGGTGGGAGGGAGACCTTCCCTACTTTCTCGACAATTTGGGAAAGTTCTACGTCTCTGCTATGTCCACTGGGGGCTGAAGGACTTGTAAAGAGTGTTTTCTCACGGTGGTGGCTTTTAAGTCTTCTGTCTCTGTGGCAAAGTCTCTTTTGATTATGAGGGACTGAACATTGCCCGGTCCTGCTCTCTATCCTCTGTACGAATCCAGATCTTCCCCAGACAGATGGATGTATGAGGACCAGGCGGGGAAGGGCTGCTTCCCAGAAGGCGAAGAGGGGAGTACAGGAGTATTCTTCAGACTGTCACCTGTTACAGAAATTCTCCCAGATTCATTAGTCACGTTGTGTAAACGTGCTGCGGGAGAAACACACAGAGCAGTAGAGTATAACTGTCGTCTCAGTCCGGTCAGGCGGCTGTGACAAAGTACCACAGACTGTGGTCAGAGCCTCCTTCACAGCTCAGCCTCTGTCAACAGACTCTGGGACCTGGGCAGAGGCCCAGCCTCAGTTTCCCCACTTGGGGAAAAAAGAGATCAATCCGTCACTCTGAAGGGACGAAGCAGACAGTTCCTGGAGTGCTGAAAAGGGCGAGTTTCCAACTAGGGCGGCTGGGGAGAGCAGGCGTGACCCCACGGTGGGAGGATGCGGAAGTTCTGAGGGCATCCCAAACACTCTTATTCTCCATCCTCCTGCCTTCCCACCCCCATCTGAGCCGATCTAAATGGGAATGACACGAATGCTAATACTATAACTACCATTTAGTGTGCAAACGTTATAACATCAAATTCTCAGAAACAGCCCTGCACAGTGGGCAGTAGTACTATCCCCGTTTTACAGAAAGGAAAACTGAGGCTCAGAGAGGTTAAGCAACTTGTCCATGATGACACAGTGAGAAGGTGGCAGGCTGGGATTTGTCCCCGGGTCTATCTGCCTCCAAAGCCTTGGCCGTCCTCCCACTGCTGCTGTGCCTTTCAGGTCCCTGGATGGGGGAAGAGAAGAATTTGCTCCAGAAAAAACTTCAGGAGCCAGACTCCAGAAATGCCCAGAGCTGTCAGTCCTGTGTCGTGGTCCAGGCCCCCCTCACTGTGAAGGAGCCAGGCCAGTAACGCTGAACAGCCCTGAGGGTATGCTGAGAACTGGAAGCAGAGACCCCGTTTTGAAATGTTCTAGAACAAGGCAGGGAAGTTTCCTCTGGGGGTGGGGTGGAGGTTCCAGTCCATGTAACTGGAGGAGGCGGGGCTGGAGGGACATCAACTTTGCTGGTTGACGGTTAATGTTCCCTCCCAAGGGTATTTATGATTTATGCCAATGTTTTTAAACCAAACTCAACCAGGCTAGATTCAATGCCCCAGGACGCTAAGGAAAAAGCATTCATGAAAAATTCCAGACTAGTTGCCCCCTTTTGACTCTGCTCATCCAAAGCAGAGGCCATCTTATCACAGACACCCCCCAGGAGGGGTCTCCAGGCTTCTGCATTTGAAGACGTCAGTGTCCTTTCTCTGCATTCTAGGCCTCTTATCTTGGTTGGATCAAGGGAAAAAAGAAAAACAAAGGTGCAGATGTTCTCGCTGTCATGTTAGCCAAATCTTTCTTTGGTTCCCTTTCTGGGGCCCGACTGGGAAAAAGAAAGAATCACGCAATAGGACTCTTTGAGTTACAAGTGATGAAACTCGATTCATACCGGCTTAAATAAAACAACAACAACAACAATAATGTATTGGCTCACATAATTTAAAAGTCTAGGATTAGATTTAGCTTCAGGTATGGCTGGATCCAGCGGGGTGGGTGGGAGTGGGGTTATCCTAGGGCTGATTTTCAGTGCCCTGGCCTGGAGGAGATTTCCTTGGCTGAACTGGTCACGCTGGCTGTAAGGATGTGGTGGTCTGAATGGGCCTCCACGGTGTGCACTGAAAAGTGGTAAAGGATCGTTCACCAGGAGACATTTGTGGTGCTGTTAGAAGAAAGGTCAAATTAAGAAAGATTGTCTTAAGTTTTGTGTGATCCTATGAGATCTTAAGAATCTGAGCCATTTCAAGCTTTGAGGAACCTTACAGAGCATCTGGGCTGGGGTGGCACGTATGTGACGCCAAACATACCATTCTTCCCCATCCTTGAATTTATGGCAGGCATTGCTAGTCCATCACAGCACCTTTTCCTGGTGAGCCCAAACACAGCCTCAGAATCCATCTCAACACCACACCGGAAGCAACCAGATCTGCCAGTTGGTGTGAGAACATGAGCCGAAGCCTATTTGCGATTTCTGTTCTCTGGCGATAGAGGTATGGAAAGCGAAGTTCCGAGAGTTGGAGGGATTCACCCAGTGTAGCTCAGGAACTCTGTGACAGACCCCTCCTGACTCCCGGCCAGCCTGCTGTCCTGTGGGATCCTGCCTGATCCGAGCGCTGAGAGGAGGGCTGTCCCTCAGAGGAGATCTCCCCTCCAGACAGCTGCCAGACGGCACGTGGAAGAGAGAGAGACGAGGTCAGAGGGACGCCAGAAAGCTCGGCTCAGACCTGGCTCTGCCGCGAGTAGTGCCTGGAGCTGAGCGCGGCCCAGCGGGCGGCCGGGCAGGGGGATTCGGGGGAACCCACCTGTCAAACCAGTTGTCCACCCACAGAGACCGCAGGGGCTTGGTGGTGCCCTACCTTGACTACAGTAAACCCGATAACGTGCTCTCCTGGACACGCCTTCTCACGTGGGAGCACCGCTGAGGTTGTTTCCTTCCGGGGATGGGTCAGAGGGGTCCTGGAGGGGGGACAGATGGCTGGCAGCCCGTCTAGGGAAGCCAGAAAGCGGAGGGAGGGCCCGACATAGCTCTTCTCCCCGCTCAGCCTCGCCCAATTGGAGGGAGAAAACAGGTGTCCAATATAAGCAGCTGATTGCTTGTAGGAAGGTACTGCCCTGCCCGCCAAGAGCCTGTCGTGACAGATGAGATCTGAGCTTGGTTAATAATTTCAGTGGGCTGACATGGGCCTTTCCCAGAGCCGCGAGCGTGGCAGTAGGCAGAGCTCCCCCCTGTGAACAGACGCTGAACCGGGGGCTGGAGACGCAGGGCAGGACGCCCACAGCCGCCCGCGGGTGAGGGCAGGCGGCCTGAAGTCTGGGCCGCCCGACCCCAGTTCTGATCCAGCCACGCTCCACAGGCTGGCAGACTGTGAGGAGGCACAGAGCAGCGGGCGTCACTCAGCACCTTTAAGCACGTTGCCCCGGCAGCGGTGTGCAAGGGGCTGGGTGGGGTCAGGGAAGCAAGAGGTCGTTCCAGAAAGGCCCAGGTGTGCACTTGTGGAGATGTCACCAAGAGGCTGGATAACATAAACACACGCCCGGCGCGACTCCCCCGATTGAGCTGATGGCCCACAAACAGGTGCGGTCAGAGGTTTGAAACTTCTGCTCTGCAACAAGCCCCCCATTGTACAGGTGAGAAAACCAAGGCTCAGAAAGGAGAGCTGACTTTCCCCACGTCACATAGCCAGTGAGTGGTGGGGCCGGGACTCCAGTGCACGGCGGCGTCCCGGTTCAGCTGACTCCCCTGGGGCCGTGAGAAACGGCAGGAACCGAATGGTGGAAGGGCAGTGGTGGGGCACCGAGAGGAGGGTCTGGGTGGACCCCGGATGGAGAAATGCCTGAGGGAGCTGTGCCTCGGTACCCCTGGGATTGCAGTGATTCTGGCAGCACCTACGACGGCCACCACCTGGGCTCAAACCCCGGCCCCGTGCCCGGCACTTAAGAATCACCCAGTGTCACAGATGTGGCCAATTATTATTGCTTACTTATTTCCTTTTGGAAATTTACTTTTAATTCTTTTTGGCTCTCCCGTCTTCAGGGGCTCTGGTCCTAATCAAGGCTGCCCCGTCTGATGGCAAAAGCAGATGCTCCCAGGTAGGCTGGACACGCCCACGCCTCCGGTGGGTCTGGCAGAGGCTGGCGGGAGAGTCAAGTTCGTGGCTAATCCTTTTCCTCTTCAGCATCTCGGAGCCCCCGAGGGATGTCTGGAGGGGCTGCTGATTGCGGAACCAGCTGGAAGGGAAATGTGAGGGCAGATGTGGCCACAGAAAAGGCCTGCAGTGGGCAGAGCTTTGCTGCAGTGGGTTGCACAGGGTGCCACACACAGCCCATCAGACGCTGCTTCAGATCCCAGAGCCGCACTCACTGCTAAGCCCCTTCGCCTCGATGTAACTCGGTTTACCCCATAGTGCCCGGAGCACTGGGTCACGGCCCGTCCAGTGAATGCTGTCTGTCCCCACTGTCTGCTAAACTCACTGTGGACAACAGCTGTGCTGCGGGCCCACGGGAAGCGGAAGACGTATTTCTGCCCCAGTGGCAGCCTGGCCCTTCTCTCCCAGGCCCCTGACCTGCCCTTCGGCCACAGGAGTTCCGGGCTTCCCCCTTTGTCCAGGACCTCTGAGCGACTCTGATAACAGCGTTCTGAGGCTGAGAAGGGGTCGTCTCGAGGACAGCGTGTTCCTGCAGCCACGTCCCGACCTCTCTGCCCCTCCTCCCAGCGACTCAGGCCAGGAAAGGGAACTTGTCACTTGGGATGTGCAGGGACACTGCTTTGAATCCTGAACTCTCCGGAAGGGCTTCTGCCTGCTTTGGTGTGGTCTGTTTGGGTTCTATGGATCATAAATCTACTCAAACAATTTCAGGTCGAAAAGGGATGCATTGGAAGGTTATAGAGATGTTTCTTTTGGTCATAAAAAAATAGAAATGAGAAACCCCAGGAAACACAGTAAAACTAATTTCAAGAAAGAAGATGTGTTGGCTCATGTAATGGAAAAGTCCAGTGGTAGGGTGGGTTTCAGGTGAAGTTTGGTCCAGCCACTCAACACTATCACTGGGATCCAGAGCCCACAGTACCTACCCCTCTTCCACACACGTCTGTGTGCATGTGCCCCCAGAATGGCCACCCCAAGTCTAAATAGCCGTGACCTTTCACCTCAAGTATCTATACCAATTAGAATGTTCTTCCATGTCTCTGGATTTGCATTCCTGAGGGAGGGAATCTGATGTCCAGGATCATCCCTTTGGGCCAGGCATCAGGAGTCTTATGTCTCTGGCCAGTGGGTAGACGGTTTCTTCCAGGTCCAGCGTCCAAGGCTTGTTCAGTCATCGGTGGCCAGACCATGTGGGTCACGTGTCCACTCCACCTCAGGGGAGGCAGGATGTCCGAGAAGTCATGGACCAGTCAGCCACCCCAAAACCTTCCCAGAGACGTGAGGGCTCAGCCCGTGACTCTCCAGAGACCCTGTAGTTCCTCCCCGGCCTGGAGACTATCTGAAGAGTCGCTATTTTGTTCTTAATTAGTAATTTTAGGAAAATTTTAAATTTGGTTCTGGTTAGAATTTTTTGGCCTCGCTGTTTCCTGAGGCTCTGTTTCTGGTTCATTCAGACTCGGGTTCAAGAAATGGTTTTAATCCCCATCCCCAAGGTGTCGACCCTCAGCGAGCCCAGGATCGTTGTCAGATGGCTGCTGGCTGGCAGCGGGGCGGCCTCTCCAGACAAACGCTGTGTTATTTTATTAATGTCATACCAGGAAAAAGGTTTGATCTTCAAAACAATGCACCCACGTCATCCATTAGGCTGGAAGAACTTGTTTAGCCAAATTTAGAACCCACAAGGGGGTAAATTTAGAACTGAACTCTGAACCTGGAGGGCAGCAGCTTGGTTTGGCGCTGTGTCCTTGCTGACTGCACCTGCTATCTTGAGTTTGGTTGAATTTTCCCTCTGGCTCCATGTCCACAGACTTCTTGCTGGATAACGTGGCCTTTAAGAGAACAACCTGGCCTCTAAGCCTCTCTCTACTACTTATAAGCTGTGTGACTCTGGGAATGCGTTTAACCTCTCTGAGCCTTAGTTTCATTGTCTTTTAAAGAAGGAGGGAGGGTTATGATAATATCTACCTCACAGGATGTTATGAAGATTAAGATTTTTTTATTGTGGTAAAATATACATAACATCAAATTTACCATGTTAACTTTCTAAGTGTACAGTTCTGTGGGATCAAGCACATTCTCACTGTTGTGCAATCAGCACCACCATCCATTTCCAGAATTTTTTCATCTCCCCCAACTGAATCTCTGTCCTCATTAAACAATAACTCCTCATTCCGCCTCCCTAGCTATGGTAGCCACCATTCTGCTTTCTGTCTCCATAAATTTGGCTGCTCTAGGAACCTCATATAAGAGGAATCAAACAATATGTGACTTTTTGTGACGGGCTTGTTTCACTCAGCATAATGTCAAGGTTCATCCGCGTTGTAGCATGTGCCGGAATTTCCTTCTTCTTTAAAGCCAGATGATATTGAATTATATGTAGATGCAGCATTTTGTTTAATCACTCGTCTGTCAGTGGACCCTTGGGTTGCTTCCAGCATTTGGCTGTTGGGAACGATGCTGCTGTGAACGTGGGTGGACACACATCTCTTCAAGCCCCTGCTTTCACTCCTTACCCAGAGGGTGGTTAAGATATTTTTTTGGAGAGCCTTTAGCCCATGCTTGGCATATAGTAAAAATCCAACATATTGTAGCTAATAAAACCAGTATCAGAAAAATAGTGGGTAAAATGTTTTAAAATGCAGATTAAAGAATGAGATGTCATTTTTGCCTGTCAAATTAGCAACAACTGAAAGGTAACAATCCTCAGTGCAGGGGGGACAAGGGGAGATGGATTCTCGCATACACATCTGTGGGTAGTCTTTCTGGAAAGCAACTTGAAGGGCTAAATATGATGTATCAAGGCTTTTGGAAGTGTTCGTATCATTTGATCCAGTAATTCCACTTCTGAGAATTCATCCTGAAGACAGAACCTCAAATGCAAACCAAGATTCGAGTCTAGAGAAGTTCGTCATGGCTCTTTGTAATACCGTGTAAACAACCCCTATTTCTATCCCTAGGGAACAGTGGAAAAATAATGTTGGCGTAGCCCCACAATAGAATATTTTGCAGTCATTAAAAATGCTTATGAGAATAGTGAAATGGGAACCTGTATATGCTATCCTATTTCATGAAAAAGAAGATAAAAATTGTATATATTTATCCAATAAAAATAGGTACCATTTATGGGGCATTTACTATGTGCCAGAAACTCTGCTAAGTTCTGTACGTACTTTCTCTCGTTTATGCCTCCCAACAACCCAAAGAGATGGTTCTATTATTACTCCATTTTACAGATGAGGAAACAGAGGTTCCAAGTGGTGATGTAACTCTCAGGGTTACATGGCCAGCAAGTGACAGAGCTGGCATTCAAACCCAGGCCCCTCTGCTCCACAGAGTAGAAAAAAAATGGAAAGACAACTGTGCACTCCAGGCTAATCTTGGCCCCTTGGAAGAGTAGGAGGGAGTTTTACTTTCTTCTTCATACTTGTCTGTTTTTTTCCCCAAACCAGGGGAAAAGAAAAAAGCAGCATATTAGATAAAAAGCGAAAGAAAGCGGCAATTGCCTCTTGCAAGCAGGCATCTTTGAAGAGAAAACATCCAGGTTTTGTGTCCCATGCCACGAACTCAGTTTGTGTCTATTTTTTTTCTGGTTAAAGAAGAGCAGAGTGTCCTGGCTGTGTCTTCTGGCTGATTGCTTAATAATCGTGGACACACACACACACGCACGCACACGGCCCACGCCGCCGGAGACAGGAGAGGAGACAATAACCGGCAGTAGCCAAAACTCTGCTCGATCGATGCAGCCTGTTACAGGCGCAGCTTTCCAAAAGGCAGAGCTCAGTGAAATAAATATTTTTCCTGTGAGAAGAGGCTTAAGTCAGGGATCTTAACAACCCCCCAATTCATTCCAGATCCGCTCGGGGTGGCTGGCGTCAACGCGCCCATCTTGATGTACTTAGAGTCCCTGGGTAACTGCAGCGTGCCTGTGTGTCTGGCTGGCTTCCCCCACTCGGCAGTGTGCCAGGGGCGCTGGGCAGCAGGGCGAGAAGGAGTTTGTCTCTGGAGAATGCTCTCCCCACTCCCCCTGGGCTCCCACAGCTTCTCGGGGTCCCCAAATTTCCTTTCCTGGTAAACCACCACTGTTTAATCGAAACTGGAGGCCTGAGAATTCAACCTCTTTTCTTGGCAAAGGCTCTGTTCTTCTAGTCCTGGAGACAATCTGCAGGAAGAATTTAGAGTCAGGGACTTTGAAAACATATTCACATGAAGAAGTCTGGGTTATCTCAAAAACTGAGAGCTTCACTCTCCAGGGAAAAATTCATTGATTCACGCATTCATTCGCTCACTTGTTCACTCAACGATTGTTTACGGGGCCACCTCTTAAGTGTGAGATTTGGTACAAAGCTAGTATAAGATAGTACAAAGCCACTAGAGTGACAAGATTCATTCATTCATCCATCCTAATTCAGCAGGGATTTACTGAAGGCCTCGTAGGGGCTGGGCACTCTCAGGGAGTTCTACGCCGTTAGCAGTAAACCGCCTCTTAGCGGTTTACCTGTGTTCCAGCTGGGGTGACAGACAATGGACAAGTAAATGTAGCCTATAGGATACCAGATGGTGTTAAATGCCAAAGAGAAAAAGCAGGGCTGAGAGATTGGGAAATGGGGGGTGGGGGTGTTCCCACTTTTAGATGAGGGGCTGGGAGAGGACTCATGAGCAGGTGACATTCAAGTCAGAGCCCGCAGGAGCTGAGGGGAAATGATTTAGGAGGCACAGGCATTAAATAACAGTGACTCACGGATCATGTAATTCCCTTTTCAATTCTCTCTCAGTCCTGGTTATGCCAATGAGAAAGTCTCTGCTTGTTGTTACTATGTCTGTAACGCCTCGCTAAGACCCACTGATCTCCACCCTGAAAGCACAGAGGCTCAGCGGGCAAGTGTGTCCACCTGCGCTTGAACGTGGTTTTGCGTCCAGCCTATTTTGCAGTTCCATGTACGGTATTATTGACGGCAAATGATGCTGGCTCTTCATTTACAGTCAGGATTAAAGCATCCTTTTCGGGGCACCGCTTGTCAGGCCATGCTGTGGCGGCGTCCCGTATAAAGTGGAGGAAGATGGGCATGGATGTCAGCCCAGGGCCAGTCTTCCTCAGCAAAAAAAGAGGAGGATTGGCATGGATGTTAGCTCAGGGCTGATCTTCCTCACACACACACACAAAAAAGCATCCTTTTCACATACACTGTTTTTTGAAAAGTGAGTTGATTTAAAGAAAAGTATTCAGTAACTTATAATACAGGTGGTACCTGAATGTGGGGGAAATTGTGAAGGTGATAAATCGATGACATTTGGGACACGTTAAAATAAGACGTGACCCTTCTCCTCAAGCTGCTCAGAGCCAGGCTCTGGAGATGGAAGCACTCGGTGTGATTCAGCCTGCGGTCCGAGCCTCCCTTGAAGGGCCTCTGGAAGGGCCGGAGTTCCCTCTGGAAGGTACAGCATTCCCTATGGCTCTGATGGGACCTGCCGAGGAAGGACACGCAGGGCTTTCCAGGCAGAGGGAACAGCGTAAGCCAGGGCAGAGCCGGTGAAGGATGAGGAAAATCAGCCTGGCAGCGTGTGCATAAGCACAGAGCAGAGGAGGAGTCAGACCCTTGGGAGATCACCCCAACTTTATACTAGTCCAGTGACTAACCCTAACACGAATTCTAAAACTTCCACTTACTGAGCACGGCTTTCTTGCATTTTCTTATGGATCTCAGCCGACCTGGAAGATAGCGATGTGGTTATGGTCCTTTCTACAGACGGGGGACCTGGGGACTCAGGTCAAGTCACCTGTGCGGGGTCACGCAGCTAGGAAGTAGCAGTCAGGACTTTTTGTAAATCTATTTTTTTATTGAGATATAACTCACATACCGTAAAATTCACCCTTTTAAAGTGTACAATTCAGTGGTTTTTAGCATATTCACAAAGTTGTGCAACCATCATCACCGTCTAATTCCAGAACATTTTCATCACCCCAAAAAGAAACCCTGTACCCATTAGCAGTCACTTCCATGCCTCTCTGCTCCCAGCCCCTGGCAGCAACTAATACACTTTCTGTCTCTATGGATTTGCCTGTTCTGGACATTTCATATAAATGGAATCTAATATGTGGACTTCTGTGTCTGGCTTCTTTCACTCAGCATAACGTTTTCAGGATTCATCCACGCTGTAACATGTTCGTTCCTTTCTATGGCCAAACATCCCATCGTATGGATGTACTGTTTGGTTTATCTGTTCTTCAGCTGATGAACATTTGGGTAGTTTTGACTTCTTGGCTATGATGAACGATGCTGCAGTGAATGTGTGTGTACAGGTTTCGTGTGGACAGATGTTTTCATTTGTCTTGGGTGTATACCTACGAGTGGAATTGCTCGGTCATATTGTAGCTTTATGCTTCATCATTTGAGGAACTGCCAAACTGTCTTCCGAAGCCGCTGCACCGTTTTCCATCCCCACCAGCAGTGTCCAAGGGGTGCAATTTCTCCACCTCCTCGCTAACACTTGTTATTGTCTGTCTCTGTTTGATTATGGCCATCCTAGAGGGAGGAAGTGGGATCTCATCGTGGATTTGATTTGCATTTCCCAGCAGTCAAGTTGCGTTTAATTCGAAGTTTACGGTCTCTACAGCCCAAGCTCGCAGCCTTATGTTCCCGGAACTGGGGTCCACGGGAACAGAGGCGGAGGACTAATGGAGGCTGGGCGTGGGGGGTGGGCAGGGCTCCGTGACCGCTCCCAGGAGGGGGCAGAATGAGAAGAGCCGTCAGAGGGTTTCGGGGTTTGGAGTCTGGTGGGGTGCCACAGGGCTGGCGAGGGCCCGTGCCAGGAACAGAACTGGGGGACTGGACCCACCTCTCTCCCTGGGCCCAGGGTCAGCTTCTTCCTCACAAGGACAGGCCCTTGGCCTCAGGCTTCATTTAGACAGAGTGGACAGAGGCTGAGCAGCAGAACTCCTCCTCGGGAAGCCAGGCCAAGGGGCGGTGAGGAGGCAACGACACCCCGGCCTGCGCCTGGTTGAGGGGGAGCTCAGAGCTCTGAGCCTGGTGTTTGCCAGCTGTGCCCACCAAGAAGGTTATGCACGTTCCACCTACTTTCTCCTAAGTTGTGCCCTTCAGGTTCTGAGTCCCCAGGTGGCCTGTAACTCCCAGGACACGGTCAGGGCTTGTCCCCATGCCCTTGGAGTGCAGGGTGGGGGCTCTGAAGACCACAGGCGCACTGTTGTTAGCTGTCTGCTGATTTCTAATCATTGACACGTACAATGCCCACATTTCTTGAGCAGCTACTATGTACCCTTATGACGTACTCTGCTCTGATGCTTTACACACATTTAATTTCCATCCCCATTTCTCAGAGGAGTAGACTGAGGTTCCGGGAGGTGAGAGAGGTAGTACTGCCGACATCACACAGCCAGTGAGCGGTACAGTCAGGATTTGAACCGCGTCTCTAACAACCAGGCTACCCTGCGAGAGTGATGGCATAGGAGCCGTCCATTTTAAGGCTTCTGTTACAGAGGGTGTATCTGTTTTCTATTGCCGTGTGACAAGTTGCTATAGACCTAGCAGCTCAACACAATCCCCATATATGAGCCCCAGTTCTGGAGGGCAGAAGTTAGCATGGCTGGAGTCTCTGCTCAGGGTGTCACAAGGCTGAAATTCAAGATACTGCTCAGGCTGAGTTCTTGTCTGCAGGGTCTGGGGACAAATCCACGTCCAAGATTAGGCTTGTTGGTGTCATTTGGTTCCATGTGGCCATAAGACTGAGGTCCCCACTTCCTCACTGGCCGTCACCTGGGGCTGCTTGCAGCTTCCAGAGGTCTCCAGGATTCCTTGCCAAGTGGTCCCCATGCTCAAAGCCAGCAACGGAGAATCTCCCTCACCCCGAATACCTCTCATGCTTTAAACCCCTTTTGCCGGGAAGAGCCGGTCCTGTCCTGGGCTCATCTGAATAGGTCAGGCCCAGGATAACCTCCTATTGCCATAGAAAGTGACATAACCGCAGGACTCATATCTCATGATATTCACAGGTCTCCCCGAAACTCAAACGAGAGAAGATTATACAAGGTCAAAGATTGTTGGGGGTCGTCTTAACGCTCTGCCTGCCACAGAAGATCTCAGGTTCTAATAATAATGATCACGATAGTTACAGTAATAGTGGTACATCCTTTCATTTGCTTAGAGCTTCCTGGTTTTCACACTGATTCTGCATCTGTAATCCTGTAGGAGCTAACAGCGATGGTGTGAGGTATATGCATCATCCCCATTTTACTCACGAGAGAGGCGAACGTCTAGTTAGCCCTGCTGGGGCTGGAGTCCAGCTCTGACCCCCAGCCCTGGGCCCTTGGCGCCCACAGCACCCCTGCTTCCCATTAGAGCCCTCAGACCTCATCACCGTCCTTGGAAGGGGCCGAGTGTCGTTTCCAGCCAGCCCAGCCCTCAGGGAGCGCTTCCCTGTAAACTCACCACATTGGGTCATTTTTACAGGAATTGCCACTGGCCTGGGCGAACCTCACCTCATTAAGCAGGAAAACTAGTAAGGCCTGAGGGGCGCAGAATCAAAACAGCATGTGTGCAGAAGGGCCCGGCTTGGCGGCGGCCCAGCCCCCCGCGGGGGAGGCGGCTTGGCGGAGGCTGTGATGCGCTGGCCGAAAGCGAGGCGCCACGCTCTCCAGGGGGCGCTGTGTCAGGCAGCGGTCACCACTGTCCCGCCTCAGCGTGCGCCGGGGTTCTGCCTGGGACCTGACATGGATGCCCCAAGCGTCCGCCCCTGGGTGCTCGCATCTTCCAGACTTCTTGTGGGGTACCCCTCCCTTTAACATTTAAACCAAGGCCCCAGACCCCAGTGAAAATCCCAGGACCCTGCCCCCTTCCCGCTCCCCCCACTATCCCCAAAGATTTCCAAGGGTCTTGACATTTCTTCTAGGTATCTTTGTGCTGATGTGTTAATTTTTAAAAATTCTCCATTCTTCTCCTAAACTTGCTGTCTTGTTTCCTTTTATCCCAAGCTGAAGGCTGCTCGTATTCCTTCATTTTTCCTAAAGTATTGCTGACACAAGGCTGCTGGGGGAGTGGGCTCTGGGAACATCTGCTGCGAGCCAGCGTGAAAGAGCCTGGCTAATCTAGGCCGGGGGTCTCTGCGAGGTCACTGAGGTGCTCACTGAGCGGGCCCAGAGAGGCAGGCCTGGAAATGGGCCTGAACCAGGACGGAACCCAAGTCAGGCTCACAGCGGCCGTTCCAGTCAGGGCCCCACTGCGGCCGGGATGAGTGACACCCAGCGTGCTCCGCTCCCGTCCTTCTGTTCCAGCCTCCCTTCCCGGGGAGCCAGTGTCTGCTTAGCCTGGCGTGGCTCTTGTGCCTCTCCTTGGTGAGGGGACAGTGCGGCTCTGGGCCAGTCCCGGCAGACCGACAGCAGAAGGCAAGAACTAAATCCTCAAAAGGAAAACAGGGTGCCATCAGGAAGAAAGTCCACAGAATTTGGGGTCATGGGAACCGGGGGGGAGCACACTTGGAAGTAAATTCTGGAATCCGCATCCCAACATTTCGTTGCCCGGAGAATTTCACGTGTTGTCCCTTCCCCTCCCCCAAAGCCTTCCCCTTCTCCAGCTGTCAATCATCAAGAAGCACATTTCTGTATGTTCTTATAAGGAACAGTCTAGCGTTTCCTCTCCCCCCCACCAGTGCTTGGGGCTACCTTGGCACACCCAAAACCTCATTAGACTGCCGGGCTAAATGAAGTGTTTTCTACCTGTTATGGGTTGAATTGTGTCCCCCAAAAAGATATATTGAAGTCCCACCCCCTGGTCCCTGTGAATGGGACCTTACTGGGAAATAAGGTCTTGGCAGATGTCATCAGGTTAAGATGAGGTCGTTAGGGTGGGCCCTGATGCAGTGGTGGTGTCCTTATAACAAGAGGGAGGTGCCTTGTGAAGACAGACACACACGGGGAGACACGCCACGTGACAACAGAGGCGGAGATCGGAGTGGGGCAGCCACAAGCCGAGGGTTGACGGCCACCACCAGACACTGGAAGAGGCGAGGAAGGACTCTTTCCTAGAGCTTTAGAGGAACTCGGCCCTGCCAACACCTTGATTTTGGACTTCTAGCTTCCAGAACCATGAGACAATACACGTCTGTTGTTTTAAGTTGCCCAGTTTGTGGCACTTTGTTACACCAGCTGCGGAAAACTAATGCACTACCTCAGGTCTCGAGCACTAGCAGCACAGAGCAGTAGGAAAAGCTACAAATTATAGTTTGGATTTCCCTTTTCATGAGGCGAAAAAGGCATGCCCTCGCAGGTGTAAAGTAAGGTGACTGCAGGGTCATGTCAATGGTTTCTATTTTATAGATGAGCAAACTGAGGCCCCAGGATAAGTGACTCGTTCAAGTCCCATAGCCAGAAAGAGGCAAAGGTTGGACTTGGACTTGGGTCTTTGACCCCAAGACTTGTACTCGTCACCCTCCTGTGAATCTGTGATTGTGTATCTCACAGGTTATTGCAGAGTCCCAAAATCCTGGTCCCCAGACGTCACTTTTCCTCATTACATGAGCTCAAAACTTAGTCCTATCCTTGTCCACATGGGAACTACCTGTTCCGGCAGCATTTTCCATAATAGGAGGCTCTGTAAAGCAAGCCCTCTCTCCCTGGTGAGTTTCATTACAAAATTGAAGATGCGTTCCCACCGAAATCATCTCCCAGTAGACCCGAGTAAGAGTGTTTGGCAAAGAAGGAATTAATTGATAAACAGCTGTAGTACACACACTCCAGTGTCTGTCTGGAATGTTTTGCAACGCTTTTGGAAACTCCAGGATTACAAGTCCAGCACTAGCTGTTTATTTCAGGCTGTTAAGCCACGTACATATCCCGCATGCTTGGGAAGCCACTGGCTTCACTCTGAACGTCCAGAGTGGATCCCCTCTCTCGCTTTTGTGCGGGCATTTGTGGTGGCTGGTAGAGCAGGGCTGCAGTACCCGGGGAGACCAGTAGGGGTCTTCTTCCAGCAGGAAATGGATTCAAAGCTGGAGATGCTTGAAATTCAAGGCTTTGGGTTCTAGAAAATAAGTCTGTTCCTTTGGGAGGAAATCCGCTCTCTTTACACTGCGGGTTAACCATCAGGCATAAAGGTGTGAAAAAATCTCACTTTTCCTGCTCCCTGCCCTGGGGAGCCACCGGAGCTGGGGCCAGGGTGCCTGGGACAGTCTCTCTCTCTCTCTCTCTCCCCATTTGGCTCCAGGAGGAAAAGGAAACCGTACATCGTCGGTTGTGCTGTCGAAAGAAAAACCAGAATAGCAGGCTGGCTTGATCTGTCTCTTGTAAATTGTTTACCTCGGGACGACCAGATGGCTCATCTCTTGTTGAACCCTTGACCATTTCCCGTGCTATTAACAGCCTGTGTGAGCAAACAGTCCTGTTCCACCGGCCCACGTGCCTGTGCAGGAGTCCCAAGGCCTGCTGCGGGGGTGGGGGAGCCTCGGGCATTCCAGGGGGGTGACTCAGCACCACTGGGCTATGGATCCTCACGGAGACGCAGGGTCTGGGTTAGGCAACCGGCTCGGTGTGGTAGGAATGGAGAGCAACTGTGGTTAGTGGACTGGAACTGCTGATACCCACGGGGCTCCCCAGTCACGACCCTAGCCCCTCACTCACCTGTGGGGCCCTCCAATGTGGTCCCTTTCCTCCTACCCCCTCACCTCTCACCACTCAAGTGCTCAAAATGTGTGTCAACGCCAGCATTTCCCCCCTGCGTGCTGTGTGAGTGTGGAAACACCACCTCCCCTCTCTAAGCTGCCCTACTTCAGCTGTAACCGGGGTGGGGTGGGACGGGGGGCTGACATCTCCTCCTGCCTTGCAGGCTGGGTGGAAATTGGATGGATTGTGTAAAGGCTTTGCAAGCCCCCCTACCCACCCGGCACCCTGCCTTTCCTATGACAAGACCCAGTTGTGATTAATTTCTGAGGGGTGGGAAGGGGCATATGGGTGCTCTTGCATTCCTGGGCAGTGGGGAGGGAGCTCTCGGCCATCCCGGTCTGGGTTCCATCCTTAGGCCTCGCTGAATAAGGCCTCTCCAGAGGCGGGGCTCCTTCAGGGCCTGTGGGCGGTGCGGGGCTGAGATTTTAATTCTAAGAGCCCCCAGAGGCCCCCAGCCTGGGGTGGAGTGTTAGAAACCTGATGGACGTTTGCAAGCTCACTCTGGTTTCGGGAGGGGGCAGAGGGCAAGGTGGAGGCAGGGAAACCAGTGAAGACCCGAGAGGTGAGGGGGGCTTGGTCCTGGGTGGGAGGAGGGGACAGATTCAGGGCGTTTCTGAGCAGCAGAGCAGACAGTGAGATCTCCTGACCCAGGCCCTCTACACAGGACAGAGATGCCCTTGAGGACTTTACAGCCTGGCCGGGAAGACAAAATTCTCACCCAGGGAGGCAAACTTCAGTGTCAACAGATGAGAAACTTAATCTTAGGGGTGGAGAAAGCAGTTTCCAAACTCTAACACGTAGAAGGACAATGTTGACAGATCTGGTCACATAAATATTTGAACCTTCTACTATACTCACACGTCCTGTAAGAACAAGTTGAAAGGTGAGTGAGGGGCTGGGAGAAAACAAAGGCTCACCGTCCAGGATTTATAGACAGCGTCTAGGAATCAAGAAGAAAAGGCTGGATAACTGGACAAAGGAATATGAATTGGTAAGTCCCAGAAGAGGAAGTTTCTAAAGACAACTAACACGTGGAAACATGCTCCCTCTCCTTAGGAATCAGGGAAACGCAAGTGAAAACATCGCCCACCCTCTATTGAGTCACTCTTCAGAGACCAGAGGACTCCCTGAGGAGGAGAGGCCCCCACACCCCACACCAGATTCAGGTTGGGAGAGTGGTACTGTTGTAACCGTGCCTAGGAGCCCCGAGCCCATTTCAGAGACCTGGCAGTTTGAGGCCTGTGGTTGAGAATTTGGGCTGAAGCCGAGCTGCCTGGGTTTAAACTGCTATTCGCACCTCCTTGACCTGAGGCCCAGAACCACAAAGTGGAACCTACACCCCATCTTGGTGAGGGTCACATGAGCCAATGCGGGTCAAGTGCGAGGTCTCCCGGCCTCTCTCAGCATCTCCGTCCTGGCCGGGCCAGGAGGAGCTGGCAGTGGAAGTGGCGAGTGGAAATGAGGAGAGTGAGGCGGCAGGGGCTAACTGGATCTGCATCACAAGGGCCTGGGTGGGGAAGGAGCTGGAGAGGGAGCCTGTGGGCTGGAGGTGGAAGGATTGTTCTGGAGGCAGACAGATTCGACGGAGGGGTAGGAAAGGGCAAAGGGCAGGGCCAGTGATGACTTTCGTGGGCCCCGAGCACCTTGGCCTTCACGGAACTCTTCCTTCCTAAAAAACATTATGTAGTGTGCAGTAGCCTCCCTTATCCGTGGGGGATGCATTCCAAGGCCCCCAGTGGACGCCTGAATCTGAAAGTAGTGCCGAACCCTGCATATACTATGTTTTTCCTATGCCCACATACCTATGTTATCATAGGTTTAATTTATAAAGGTTTAGTTTATAAATTAGGCACAGAAAGAAATTAACAACAATAACTAACAATAAAATAGAACAATTATAACAATATACTGTAATAAAAGTTATCCTAGATCTTAGCAACCTCAGCATACGATTTTTTTTCTTTCCTTATTAAGTCGAGAACTTGCACCTTTTCACTTAAAGGCAGCACTTTACGGCTTCTCTTTGGCGTATCTGAATTGCCAGCATCTGGACTCTTACACTTCGGGGCCATTGCTAAGTAGAATAAGGGTTCCTTGAACACAAGCACTGTGATACTGGGACAGTTGATCTGATAACCAGGAGGGCTAAGCGACCACCAGGCGGCTGGCGTCTGCAGCGTGGACACGCTGGACAAAGGGATGAGTCATGGCCCGGGTGGCATGGAGCAGGCTGGCACGAGATTCACCACGCTGCTCAGAACGGTGCGCCATTTAAAACTTATGAATTGTTCATTTCTGGAATTTTCCATTTATTATTTTTGGTCCATGGTTGACTATGAGTAACTGAAAACTTGGAAAGTGAAAGTGAGGATGAGGGGGACTACTGTATATTATAACTGAATTGGTATAAAGATGGATATATAATAAAATACATACTATTATAATACATATACAATATTATATACTAAAACATTTTCTTTGACCTAAAAGTTCATTTTTTGTCTTCTGATTTTAAAAGTGATCCAAATGTGGGCCCTATGCCCTGTGCCCCCTGTGCTGGTGGGGAAGTCGGCCCTGGGAACGGACCTAGCTGTTCTTCCAGAGACTCTTAGTCCTTTGGGCTGTTTTGTAGAGAGACGCTGCTGCTCCGACGTCCAGCTGGGTGGTTGCCGGGAGGGTCCGTGTTCCTGAGACTATGGAGAATTTGGGGCTGTCACCTGGTGGGGGGGCTCACTGCGGGGCCTTCGGAGTGCAGCCGCCTGGGTTTGGATCCAAACCCCACCTGCGTTGAGCTGCCCCAGCCAGGGTGTGTTCATCAACGTCAGGTTCTTGAGGATTAAACAGGTGGGTCGTCTTTGGGTTTCTCCCGGCCGCCAGGTGGGGATTACAGTGAAGGCCGTTGTCACGCGGCCTCTGATGTCACAGCAGACAGACCCCTGGGAGTCCAGCCTCTTCTCCACGCTCAAGTCCTTGCTCTCAGGCCTCCAGGCGCTTGTCCACGTCCTGGCGTGTGCGCGCGTGTGCACGCGCGTGTGAAAGGTGGGCCTGGCAGAGGCCCAACGGGAGCTGCAGGCCCAGGACCCCTTCTGGAAACGCTGGGCTGCCGGGCCCTGGATTCCCACAGCCTGGTCACGTGAGGGGGAGGAACCTGCGCAGTGTCTGTAGCCCACCGAGTCGCGTCTCTTCAGGACCCCCTGTCCCCGCGGAAGTCACTCCTAACGCCGGCACGCTGATCCATCAACCCCTAGCGCAGACTTTGTAGGCCATCCTGCCTCCCAGGGGACATGTGGCAGTGTCTGCAGACACTCTTGGTTGTCACAACTGGAGGGGGCGCTCCTGGCAGCCAGTGGCGATGCTGCTCAAGACACAGGATGACCCCCACGGCCAGGAGGTATCTGGCCCCAAATGCCAGTGGGCCGGAGGTCGGGAGACCCTCCCGTAATGCAACAGACCCTGGAGCTGATTCTTAGGACAGCGCCTAGCACGCGGGAAGCGCTCTCTGGTGTTGACTGTCATCACCGTTATTACTGGTTTCGGTTTTCGACATCAAATGAGGCGCTTGACCTGAACAGTGACCCCCACGCGGCCTCCCCGCATCCTCCCGTGAAGTCAGGGCCGGGAGGGGTCTCTCTGCTCCGGCCCGTCCGCTGTCCCTGCTCTCACTGGTCTCAGACCCTCCTGCCCGCCCCGGTTTTATCCCTGGGCAGACAGCAGACCAAGGTGGGGGGCCGTTTGAGGGGGGTTCAGCTGCCCCTTTTGGGCCTCCCAGAGGCGCAGCTTTCATACCTCGGTCTCTGCTATCTTTCATCCGGGCTCTGTCTTCCCCATCCTGGCCCCTGGCACCGCACACGCTCCCACCCCCATGGTGGCCTCAGGAGGCTCCTTCCTCAAAGAGTGTCTCTCTCTCCTGGGCGACCCCTGGCCGAGCCCTGCGACGGGAGTGTGTCGGTGGTGCTCACGGCAGGGATGGGGCCATATAAATTAAAACGCCCTCTGGATATTTCACAGAAATTCATGAATCATCTTCACCTCGTAAAACCCCGGTGGAGTTAGCTGGGGGTGTAGACCATATTCGTGGACCTTTAAATAAGAGTTTTTTTTTCCAAGAGGAAAGTTTCTCCTCTGATCCCAGGTTCGTCCTGAAAAGCAAGGTTCTCTAGGTCGGAGGACACAGTCAGCCCCAAGGCTTGATTACTGTGCAACCAAGCTCAGCTTAATTAATCTCTGATTTTTGTAAATTAATATTTTTTTTGTAATTATGAGGGAATACATACTGTAGAACATTTGTAAGGTGTTGTTTCAAAATTAAATCTGAGACCATGTTGTGTATAGTTGACATCTTACTCTTTTTGACTCAGCATCTTATTTTGAACATCTTGTCCTTTCCCACGCTGTTATTCCTCAAAATCATATTCCGTTTCCTCCGTATGGCTGAGCCCTGGGTTGCTTACCCTTCCCCTGTACCTGGCCATCTGTAGCTGCACCCACGGTCTCATCTGTGAAATGAGCACAGGTGTGTGTGAAGCCCACTGAGATGGCCTTCCTGTCCCCTCATGTGACCAGTCCTTCATGAACCTCGGGCCTGATCTGGAGCAGGACATGAGCACCGCCCAGGCCTGCCCTGGGCAGGAGGGTCACGGGGCGCTGTAGACTGTGTGATAACCTGAGGAAAGGGGCCCTCATGGATCCCGGGGCCTGGTCTTGGACCATCTGGCCAGCGGAAGTTTCTGTTTGCCCTGCAGCCCTGGGACAATGAACTCTGCGGGGACAGTTGGGGCTCCCTAAGGAGCTGCCTGCTCTTCTCTTATACCAGAAACCAGTGCCGTCCGCTCCTCTGGCTCTCCATCAGGCCGTCTGTGGAGAGACACCGTGGGTGTCCCCTCCCGGCTCTAGGCCTCCTTCCTCCGTGGTCCCAGAGGGGGGCGGAGCTGGGGGGCAGGACCCAGGGATGTGGGCTGCCAGGAAGTTGGGCTCCTACCTGCCCTACTAAACCAAGTGTCTTTCAAATCTGCCCCTCTCTTCAATTAAATGTTATTATTTAAAAAAATACTTTATACCAAACAGGAGACACTTTGCTCTAAAAGGAAGTTTACCTTAAAAGAAGCCCAACAAAACAAAACGAGGGGCTTATGCATGCTCTTCCCTCTGCCTGTCCCTGGCTCTGTGCTGGGGCCAGCTCTGTGCTCTGTTGACCAGGGAGGGTGACAAGCGTCAGAGAGCCTGAAGTCAGGACGGAAAGGGGACTATAGGCAGAAGTAACTCTCGCCGAGGGAGCGTGGGTCCGCTGGGCGTCCCTCACTCGGCCCAGAGTGTCCTGCGCTTGGGGCAACCTGAGTTCTAGCCCAATCCTCCCATTTCCCAGGCAGGGAGACAGAGGCTCAGAGGGGAGGGAGCTTGTTCACGATCACTTGCGTGCGGCTGGAACCCATTCTCCACGTTCCCTGGGCCCGCCTTCCCAGCCCCGTGGCACCTGGCTCAGGGGGCGCTGAGCAGATGCCTTTCTTGCAGTCAGAAGAGAGGCGTCTGAAAGAGCCGGGGCGGGGGGCACTGAGCAGGGCCCAAGGAGCTGGCGGGGGGACCCAAGCTGTTGGGCACGGAGCCCACGTGGCCTCTGTCCTCAGGGGTCGGCTGTCGGCTTTCCCCTCTCTGGGTATCATCAAATGTCTGGCCCTCATCTGTGGGGGAAGCAAGGGGGGGCGGGGTCAGGGACCGAGTGCAGAGGGCAAAAACCCAGCTCCAGCTGGTGTGGGCCGCACAGGGTGTCTGGGTTTCCCCATAAACGGTGGGCTGTATTGACCCAGGGGACGTGGACTGTGGGCCAAAGGGGCAGAGGCCTCCCCACTCCCAGCCCCTGGACAGAAGTGTGGTGTTCAAGGGCCCGGCATACAGCAGGTGCTCATTCATTTACTGCGTCCCGGCATTCTCGGGCCAGGTGTGCAGTGGGGCTTACCGAAGGAGTGAGTGAACTCAAGGGGCGCCATTGCCAAAATCCAGAGGGGGCTGCAGGCCTGCCCTGCCTGCTCCTCCTTGGATGTAGCTTAATCCCACCCCTCCCCCCAGAGTGTGGTCCTGCCTCAGCCCTCAGGGGTCCTTTTTTGTACCCGGCGCTCCAGACAGACAGACCAGACTATTTGCAGTTCCTCTAATTGATCCCATCTCTCTCGCCTCTGAGCCGTTGCACATGCTGTTCCTAACACCTGGACACTCCTCCATCCCATCCTCTCTCTGCAAGCAGTAGACATCTGGGCAGAGTAGACATCCCTCCTCCTCCTCCTCCATTTCAACCTGAGCTGTGGCTTCCCCCAGGGGATCTCCCCAGTCACTCCCCTAGGGCTGTGTTTGGGGTCCTTGTCTGCTCCCCAGGCCTCGGCTTGTCCCCTGTCACAGCACAGTCTCATCACCTCGTGTCCTAACTGCCCGTCTCCCGGGCTGTCTCCCACTGGACTGGTTCACAGCTGTGTGCCCAGTGCCTGCATTCAGTAGGCACTCGATACACGTGTGTTGAGTGAAGGAACCCCAGAGAGTTCTGGAGAGATGTCCTTCAGTCATTCGTTTATTCAAGCGATGGCTCATTCAACCATTTATTGGAGGCCTCCTCCTTGGTGAGGTTCTGGGCACGCAGGTGTGAAGACAGAAGGGTCCCTGCCCCACGGACGGGAGACTCTTGCGAGGGACCCAAAATTACCAGGCAAATGGGTAAGACGATTTGGGGTGATGATAAGTTCTCTGAGGGATTTGAAACAGGGTGGGGGCGAGGCCGCTGTAGCCAGCGGGGTAGGGAGGGTCTCTCTGAGGAGGTGACCATTGTGCTGAGGCCTGAAGGCTGGGAGAGAGCAGTGTGGAAGACCTGGGGGAAGAGCGTGCCAGGGAGAGGGCACAGCCAGTGCAAAGTCTGGGCGGTGGGCTCCGGCTGAGGGCAGGGGACTGCGTCCTGGCGTCCTGGCGGGGAGGAGAGCCTCGGCTCTTCCTTCACCTCTGGGTGATCCGGGCACGTCACGTGGCCACTCTGGGCTGAGTCTGGCCGGCCGTAAGATGAGGGAGTTGGGCTCGTGCGGGGCAGACAGTCTGGTTCCCAGAGCAGCTCCGCGGGCCGCCCATCCCTCCTCTGTATAAACTCGCATTCCGCATCCTGGGCTATTTTGCCGTTTCCTTCCATGCTAACCCAAAGGGGCTATTTTGGAAACTCCTGTAAGCAAACTAAGGCCTGGCTGGCATTCGGGCGGATATAAAACAGCCTTAAGGGAGGGACTCAGGCATAAAAGCCGCCCAGCCCTGGGAGCCCACGCCGTTAAATTTAGAAGCCTCACCTCCAAATGAGGTGAAATTGCAGGTTCCCTCTGGCCGGCGGGCGGGCGGGCGGCTGTGGCCGCGGTGAGCAGGACGGACGCCGCGGAGACGCTCCGGCTCCTGCAGCTGCCCCTTGAGGGGGAGGCCCGGGACGTCCCCAGTGTCGGGGAGCAGCTGGCCTGCCCTCCTGCGCTCACCGGCTGGGTCCAGGTGTCATCGGTCTGAGCGAGTGCTGCCCGGGGTGCCAGGCCAGAGAGAGGCGGCGAGGGACACTCGGGGAAGAGGCCATCCTGTCTGCCACCGAAGGTTTGGGACCTGCATGGCTTCTGTGCCTCTCTCCTCTGCCCGGGGGGCCAGCGAGGTCTCTGGCCAGCTCTCACGCCCTGCAGCCTGCTGCCCCGAGCTGCCTGAGTGTCCCTACCCAGGGACCTCCCAGGCCTGCCCACGATCCAGCAGCTAAAGGGCTCACAGCAGCCCCGCAGAAGAGGTGGGGGGGGGTCTCCCAGGTGCCCGGCCTCTGTTCTGAGTGGTCAGTGCCCCCACTGTGTCAATGATTAAACATCAGGAATTACCGCCCTCGGTCAAGGTGACAGTCATTAGGGCTTGTCGGGAGCTGTCCACCGAAGGCTCCTGAGGGTCCAGGGGTCTCAGCCTGGCCTCGCCCAGCAGCCGAGCTGTCTGGGAGCTGGTGCCGGTCCAAAGGACCCACAGGGACCTGGGCTCCTGCACCCTGAAGCCTACAGGGGCCAGGGCTGGATTTTTCTCGGCCATTGCCCAGGGCCACGGTTCTAGCTCGGCAGATTCCTTTCTCGAACCTGCTTCCATTCGAGGGCCTCCTTCCCTCCCCCTCAGCCCGGAGTCTGGCTCATGGGAGTTGGGGGATGGGGTGCATGTCCTCAGCACAGCCCCTGGGGAAGCAAGGGCAGCCCAGCATGAAGTGTCCATCTGCCTGGGTTCAAATCCCAGCTCTGGCATTTTCTACCTGCGTGACCTTGGCTGAGTCATTTCCCCTCCTCTCTGAGCCTTGGTTTCTTTATCTGTAAAATGGGGATAATAATAGTGCTCGCCTCCTATAGTGTTGGGAGAATTAAATGAGATTTTAAGCCCTTAGAGCAGGTAGCAGGCAGAGGGCTGGCTACCCCGGGATCAGAGGTTGCGCTGGCTACGCAGGGGTCAGAGGCTGTGCCGGCTGCCCAAGGGTCATCCATCCATGGGTGCTGCTTTTGTAAATGACGTTTTACAGGAACAGAGCCGGGCTCGTTCACTTGCATGTCGTCTGGCTGCTTTGGCTCTGAACGCTGGAGCCGTTGTGATGAAGACTACAGGGCCCGCAAAGCCAAGAAGTTGAGTCTCTGGCTCTTGACAGAAAACGGTTGCCAGCCCGTGTTGGAGTCTGGCGCGTAGTAGAAATTCTCTTCTTATCCTTATTCCTCCACTGCCTGCGCCTCAGGCGGCCCAGCCTGGGGAAATGGGGGACGCTGTCGTTGTTCTCAGGCCCCACAGAGACATGCCGCGAATCCTCCAAGCACCAGGGCCTGCCTGCAGGGAGCTCTCTGTCTAGTGAGGGGGCCGACAAGTCACCACTCACAGTCCACTGTGACTGGAGGCAGCCCAGGGCTGGGGGGAGGTCCAGGATGGCTTCCTGGGGGAGGTGACATCTGGGCTGGAAGAGGAGGAGGGGTGAGCCAGGAGGCCCATCCCCATGTGGCAGCCAGACCTCACTTTGAAGAGTGTGGGCCCCTGAGCCAGCCTCTTCACCCTTGGAGCTCTTTCCTCCTATGAAGAGTGGGGTCGCCAAACCTCAGAGTGCGGTTGTGCGTCATGAACCCACGGTCGGGGGCTGGCATGTGGCATGGTCTGCACGGAACCTCAGTTCCCGTCCTCGGGCCTCCTCCCCGGACCCTGAGCGGGAAGGGGGTGGTGTGTTGCAGCAAACTGCGTGGGGAGGAACTTGAGCAGTTGCCCATCTCTTACCTGAAGTGGAGAGACCTGGAGGAGGCGGAGGAATGGCCCAGAAGGTGGGGGCTGGGGGTGGCATGGAGGGAGGGCTGTCGGGAGTCTGAGAAGGCTCCCAGTGCCACCCAGAGCAGGTGCTGATGGGGGGGCAGTGGGGTCTGGTCTGTGTTTAACAACCAACAGAAAGAAAAGCCCTCATTCGTAGCACTTGTGAATTTCCACTCGGTAAATATTCCTACCGTGGTGATTTCAAGCTACCGAAATTCCTGAAACTTGAACAATCGACCCCCATGAGCAGGTCCAATCTGGCAGCAGCCCCGCACAGGCGGGTGCTGTGGGGAACCCCCTGTGGGGCAGACCCCTAGGTGCAGGGCCCCAGACCCCGCTCGGTGAGAAGCGCTGGCCTGGGCATCAGTCACACTCGGGTTCTAAACCCGGCTCTGCCACCTCCCCGCTGGGCTCCTTGGGTGGGTCGTGTGACCTCTCTGAGCCTCGGTTTCCTCATCTGTCGAGTTAGGTTAGCAGTAGCTCCTACGCCACTGAGGGCTGTGTGGATTTAATAAGGTCGTTTACATTCAGTGTTTACGCCAGGCTGGCTTAGTAACGAGCACTCAATAGATGAGGCCTCCACTGCCAGATTACCTTGACTTCCCCATCTGCGCGCAGTGCTGTTGTTCGTGGATTTATAGCGGGTGACAGTCCCTGCCCTGGGCGGCCACACAGTGGGTGCTCAGCCAGCACTTGCCAGCGTCCCCGTCATTGTCATCGGGGCTGGAAGTCACTCATCTGCTCAGCAGCTCCCTCCAGGGCCAGGGTCTTTGTCGGCCAGTTGCACAGAGACGACCGGCTCTCTCTGAGCGTCTCTTTGGCACCGTGTGCTCTCAGCACATCGTCTCCGTGGTCCTTTTCTGAATTTCCATTCTACAGACATGATCACTGAGGCCCCGAGCCAGTGAGAGGCAGAGCTACAGCCGGGATTGGAGCCCAGGTCTGGCTTTTTTGTTTCGGGGGGCTGCGGGCTATGGACATGCAGGAGGAGGATAAGGCCATGGGGGGCTGCACAGATCTGCCGGGGGGTCAGAGCGAGGGCTCTGGAGCCTATGATGGGGGCTGACTGCAGACCAAATGCAGGACTGGATGCTGGACAGACGCAGCCTGAAAGAGAATGTTGCTCCAGGCAGAGGCCCCCATGTGAGCAAAGGCGTGGGGGCTGGACTCGGCTGCTGGGTGAGGGGGTGCTGGAAGGCAGGGGCCTCACCCAGTGGGAAGGCGAGGGAGCTGGCGGAATGGGGCTTCTTTACAGGGCTGGCCTGGGCAGTGTGGCCCCTGGAATCCTTGGACGGACGACACCCTGGCTGAGGAGCAGGGTATGAAACTGTAGCAGCAGAGATTTAGGGTAGATATGGAGGAGAACTTTCCGATTGTCTGTGCTGGAAGACACTGGGCGATATTCCCAAGGGACGTGGTGGCGTTTTTCCAATCTAGAGATGGTTTGGAAAAAACAAAAGACAGCCAGGGATCCAAGCTGGTCTCCTTGTAGCCTGAGTCAGAGACGGGGCAATGGGTGGGGGGCTTCCGGATGCCTTTGGTGTCAGCAGCCTGGCCTCATGTGAATTGGGCTTTGTGACTCCCTGCTCAAAACCCTCCCATAGCTCCCAGTTACCCTTGCCCACTTGCAAGGCCCAACTCCTCCCTGGGGCCACCAAGGTCCCCCGTGACCTGTGCTGTGTTGACCTCTCCAACCTCACCCGAAGCCACACCCCAATCCCCTGAACTTCTTTCTGTTTCTGGATTACACCACGTCCTCTGCACCTCCAGGCCTTTGCCCATGCTGTTCCTTCTGCCTCTACCCTTCCCTTCCGTCCCCTCCCCTTCCCTTCTCCCCTCCTCAGCCTTTCCTTCTCAGCTCTCAGTGGCCTCCTCCATGGCTGGGTCAGGTGCCCCCAGGCCCCCCATCACTTCACTGTAGGCTCCCTACTGTGACCGTCTGGTGGCTCGTCAGCCTCCCTGGTGGACCGGGAGCCCTGGAGGGCAGGGACTCTGCCCGTCTTGCTTAGTGCGCGTCTGGCACACAGTAGGTGCTCAGTGAGGTTGTTCCGGGGGTGTGGGTTATTGGCAGAGAGGAGCAGCCGAGGGAGGTGAGAAGAGCCGGGTTCAGGAGGAGCTGTTTCCTGCTGCACGAGGACTCAGCATCGCTCAGGCATTAAGGACCCGCGTGCAGAGTGCAGAGACCTGGGTTCGAATCTCGCTCCTGCACTGGCCCTGGGCAGGTTCCCTCACCCCCCCGAGCCTCAGTGTCCTCTTCTGACCCAGGACAGTGCTGGCCACCCCCTCTCCGGGGCTGTCGTGAGGACCTTGGGGGCCGCGGTGGAGGGCACACACCAGGTGACGGTGGAGGTGACTCTCCTGTCCTCTCCCGCAGGTGACGGCCATGTCGGTGAGGGTGCGGTTCCTGTCCCCCGGGGACACGGGGGCCGTGGGGGTCGTGGGCCGGAGTGCCTCCTTCGCGGGCTTCAGCAGCGCGCAGAGCCGGAGGATCGCGTAAGTTCTGCCCAGTCGCGGGTGCCGGCTCGTCCGAGGGCCGGGCGGGGACGGCAGGGACATCCTCCTCCCATGCCAGTGACCCTGAGGCTCCCTCTCCTGCCAGGCCTGCAGCCCAAGGCAGTTTGTGTGTGTGTGTGTGTGTGTGTGTGTGTGTGTGTGTGTGAGAGAGAGAGAGAGAGAGAGAGAGAGAGAGAGAGAGAGAGAGACTCGGTGTTGGAGAAACCTGTAATTTCCTTGAGGCCTGAATAGGTGTCACCTCACATGCTCCTGGCGGTTGTTCCCTGAAGTCCACCTGTCTGAGCTTATCAGACTCACTTGGCAGACCAGAAAACTGAGGCTCAGAGAGGGGGAGCCACTCACCCAATGTCACACAGCGACACTGGTCAGAGTTGGAACTTCGTCTCCTAGGGGCGGGCTTAGGATAGAATGTTCTTCCTGTTTGATAGAATGGGAAATGGGGCCACCTGTCCCAGCTCTGTGACCTGGGGCAAGTGACTTCGCCTCTCTGAGTCTTGGTTTCCTCATATGTGAAACAGAGATCACGAATGTCCCTCCCTTGAGGGGTTGTCATGAGGGTATAATGAGGTGACAAATGACAAGTGGCTGGCACACGCTGGCACACGGCAGGTCCCCGTGGAAAGTTTTCAAAGGAGGAGGTACAGCCTCTGCAGAGATGGGCCTGGGGTCAGGGCGGAGCCTGTGACCTGAATCCACGGCCTCTCCGCGGGTGTCCCCTCCAGCTGCAGGGTCCCTGGGAGGAGGGCGCATTTCTGCTCCTGGGGCCACAGCCCGGTCAGCCCAGGCCTGCCTGGCCCCCTGGCTCCAGGGCTTCACGTCGGGCACTGTGCAAGCCCTTGGGGAGCCGCCTGCTGGCTGTCAGGCCTGGGGAGGGGGTCCCCGGGCATCCTGAGGGGCCCAAACATCCGCCTGTGTCAGCAGATGTAGTGGACATGCACGGCCGCCAGGCAGAGCAGGGCGCAGGACCTGTTTGGTCAGTGAGCCAGTCAACAACCAAAGCCCATCATGGCATCGCCTCCCTGAGGCCCTGCACTACATTCCCAGATTCCCAGCCCACGCGGGACACAATCCAGTCCCTCAAGTGGCCTCGCGGCCCCTGTGATCCGGCCCCACAGGCCTCATTTTTAACCCTGTGCTTTAGCCACAGTGACCTCCCCGCTCCGGGCCTTTGCACAGGCTGTGGCCTCCTCCTGGAACTCTCCGCCCACTGCCCTTCACCTGGCCAGCTCCCGCTCTGTCTTCTCCGGCCTTGGCTTCAGCGCCACGTCCTGGGGAGGACCACCGAGCCCCAGACCAGGCCAGGTCCCTCCTGTGGCCCTTTCCTAGGGTTCAAAGCTGCACAGTAGCTGCCCCCCCAGTCATGCTGGCCCTGCGGTCAGGCCCTCCAGCTCTCACGGTGTGTCCTGGCCGTCAGCTCCCAGGTATGCCCAGGAGGAGTGGCATCTCGGGGTTGAAATCCTTGAGTGTCCCAGAGGGAAGCGCCCTGAGGAATCCCTCATTCATTCCACAAAGACTTACAGAGCACCTACTCCAGCCGGCCCGTGCCGGGCTCCAGGGACAGACCCAGGCCCCGCCCTCCTGTCAGGGCAGCAAACAATTAGCCGACAATAATTGAGACGAGTTCAGCTGGTGACAAGTGCTGTGAAGGCATTAAAACAGGGCACGTGGGAGGGCAGCAGGGGTCTCGGAGGAGGCCCTCAGTGAGGCAGGGGAGTGTTTAAGCGAAGGCCAGAGAGAAAAGAAGGAGCCGATCCTGTGCAGACAGGGTGTGGGGCTGGGGAAGCCTTCCAGGTGGAGGGGACAGTGAGTGCAAAGGTCCTGAGGCGGGAATGAGCTTTGACAGACAGAAAGCGGGCGTGTGGCTGGCTGGTGGACAGCGATGAGAGAGGGGGAGGGCCCTGCAGGGCCTTGTGGGCCACAGTGAGGACGTTCGCAGTGTGAGGGGAGCCGCCGAAGGGCCGAAGCAGAGGAAGCTGAACCCCAGATGGGAAGGAATTTGGCCAAAGCCCCAGAGGGAGTGAGCAGCCAGAGCCCCTGACTCCGAGGCTCCCAGAGGAGAAAGCGTGATGCCACTTCGAGGAAGGCACACAGTAGGTGCTCCATAAATGCTGCTGAGAGGGGCTATACTGGCCAGCGAGTGATGCTGTTTCAGAGCTGCCTCTGGTTGGGCTTCCACGGGGTCTGTAACCAGGGCTGCTGAGGACAGTCGTGCAGGTGGCCTGGCCACGGGGGGCATCCAGCCCCTGTGACCCTCCCGAGCTGCGCGCCCCGGCGTGGAGCTGCTCCACCCAGGGGGGCCTCTCTCTGATCACACAGAGGTGCTGTGGGGACTTTGTCCCCGTGGTCCAGCAGCAGCGGAGGGGTCCACAGACCGCACTCACATGGGGCCCTGCGCGTAGATTTAACGATCTGCTGTCGCCATCTAGAAATTCAGAACAAGTTTTGCACAAAGGGTCATGTGTTTTCTTCTGCACTGGGCCTTATGAATTCTCTAGCAGCTCTCCTCCTGCCAGGCCTCTGGGGGCCTCTGGACCTCCCGCATCCATGGGAAGTGTCCCCTCAGGCCCCGTCGGGAGCTCTGCCCGAGAGTGCCCCTCGGTGGGCCCCGTCCTGGATTCCTGGGGTCAGCTCTCTGGGCGGAGAGAGAACAGAGGGGATCCAACCCCACGACACTAGGGCCCGTCGGTCATCAGCAAGGCTGAGTCAGGTCCCGCGAGGTCCATCCAAGTCCGAGAAAGTCGGCCTTGATGGCTGGAAACATCATGGGGGCTCCTCCTACTGGGGGTCCCCCTCGGGGAATTCTGGAGGGGGTCCTGAGGTCCCCGAATGGCCGCCATCTGGCCTCGGCCTCTGCAGCCCCCTTGTCTGGGGGCGAGAACAGAGCTGCCCACGACGATAGGGAAGAGCACATCTGTTTGTAACTTCCCGTCTCTGTCCAACTCCCAGGGGTCTGGACCCTTGGCCCTGGGGCTGGATGCCCCGGGCTGGGTTTCAGGCCTCACCTTCTGGCCTTCTTTCCCAGGTAATGTGACCAGGCTGAAACACAGGCATGCTGCCAGGCACTCCGCGGCTGGGGCGGTCAGGCAAAATCACCTTAGACGGGAGAGCGGGAGAGCAGGGCTCCACTTGGCAGGTTGACACCCCCTTTGTCCCCAGTCCCCACCCCTGCCCTGACACCTGAAACCCCTGTGACTCTGGACAGGGCTTTTAATTTCATAATCTAAGCATTCACTTGGTGAAGTAATCTGGTGGGGAAATTTTACACTAAGGTGCAAATGATTGCTATAATAAGGCCATGTATAATGAAGATATAAGAATATTTTATAATATAAGGCCCCATATACTAAGGTGAGGGGGACGAAGAGGAGGGCCAGGCCCTGACACTGTCCCATTCTGCCCTGAGGACAGGCACAGCCGCTCTGAACCCCTCTCTGCCACTCCTCAGCCAGGTATCCCCTCGCCCAGGCTGTCAGGCAGGTACCCTCCCGAGCCAGGGCCACCGCAATGTCCTCACCACCCTGGGGATGCCTCCGTCGGGACGGCTGGGCCGTGCGGGCGTGAAGATTGAGGAGCAGCCCTTGGTTTTCAAGGAGAGGAGGCCGGAGAAGGAGCGCACAGCGGAGGCGGTCGCACTGCGCCGTGCGTGTGGGGCAGTGAGGGGCACAGACTCCGGGCCCAGAGGCCGTCACCCAACCTCAGTTTCCCTGACTGTAGAAAGGGGCAGACCCCAGAGCCGTGCGTGGGGAGAAACGGGCTAGCGCACGCGCAGCACGCGGAGCCGGGCGCGAACCCTTCCAGGGCCCCGCGTGTCTGTCATCGTCCCCGCCCACCTGGGGCCACCGGACGTGGGAGACCCGGCTAGCTCACACCGCTGTCGCATCGAGTCCTCGCCTGAAGCGTGGCCAGGCGGCCCCATAGTCGCCCCACGCCCGCCTCCAGTCCCCACTGGAGACTAAGTGTTTCCCAAGACGCCAGGCGGGGACAGCCCCGGTGGCCTCACGTGAGGGCGGGACCAGGGCTTCGCGTGCCCGTCTGGACGCTCGTCCGGCGAGCCGGGAGCTGTTGAACGTTTACCGAGCCCTCCCAGCGCTGGCGAAAATACCCGCCCCGGAGGTCGCTCCCTGAAGCCCGGGTTGTGACGCCCGGGCCAGACACGCAGCCCGATTTCACCATCCAGAGGCTGCGCCAGCATCGCCTGCCCCGGCTGGGCCCGCCCCGGGGTGGCCCCACGCCTGCCCCGTGGAGGCTGTGGCGAGAGCACTGGGCTCAGAGCTCCCGGGAGCCGGTGCTTCCAGGCACAGCCGCAGGAGCGAGGGCGAGGCGGTCTCCACGAGGAGGAAGGGGGGCCCGCGGAGCGCACGCACCTGCCGAGGACTGCGGACCGCTGGGAGCTGGCAGGTGAGCGCGGCTCCTGCAGCCCCAACTCACAGCTGCGCGCCCGTCCTCCTGCCGGGACCCTAGCCTGTCCCAGGAAACCCGAAACCCACCTCTCTGGAGGCTGCAGCCCTGCCCCTCTGCTGGCCAGGAGATGGCAACTCTGTGTAGGGCCTGTTCCAAGAGGTGGGTGATGTGGTCTTGGGGAGGGTGAGGGAGGAGGACGCACAGCCCCCTCTCGGGCTCTGGAAAGTGTCACTTGACGTATAAGATGTGACTACCAGCCACAGCACTAACGGGGTGCCAGGCTCTGTGCCCAGTACCTTTACTTCAACATCACCTGGTTGAGGAGCCTTCTCTGTCCATCCTATTTAAGTGCAGTATTCCTCCTTTATTGTTTTCCTTGGCACTAGGCACTATCTGATATGTGAGTGTTTTTTATTATCTTATTCAGCTCTGACGTATATATCGCACATTCTCTTTGCTGGGCACTGCTTGAAACCCTTTACATTTATTAACTCATGTAACTCCTACAGCAACCCTTTCTCTGGTCCCCATTTCATAGATGAGAAAACTGAGGCACAGAGAGGTTCAGTAACCTACCCAAAGTCACACAGCTGGTCACTGGAGGAGCCAGCTAGAGACCGGGCCTCTGGCTCTGGAGCCTACGCTTGTTACACTCCCATGGTCCCCCCAGCTGGCCGGCGGCTCACGGGGCAGGGGTTTGTCTGTTTTGGTCACTGTTCCACCCCCAGCCCCTAGAATGGCATCTGGTGCACAGTCGTGCTCGGTGAGGATTTGCTGAGCGAGTGACTGTCTCATGACAGCTCCACGGGCTTGCTGTTCCCCTTCTACAGACGGGGAAACTGAGGCTCCAGTAGGTTGAGTGTCTGTGGCCTTGGGGCTGGGATTTGAACACACGACTAACCAAGAGCTTGTGTCCCACGAGACAGTATGGGCTCCCAGCTTGGCGAGGCTCCTGAGGGTCTGGGGCGGGGTTCCAGATCCTTCCTTGCTGCAGCATCCTCTGAGACCCTGTTGTCACCGGGCCTGGGTGGCCTGGAACCTGTGTTTCTGGCATGCTGGTCGGTAACGTGGCTGTGCAGCGTGTGGGGAGCATGGGTCTTGGGGCTTGGTCCCCGTCAGCAGGGTGGCCGGGACAGCTCCGCTCTGCCGCGTCGACAGCAGGTCTGCGTCTGTGTGTGGAATGTGCAGTGTCTGGCTGGGCTGGAAATACAGCCTGGCCGCCGCTGAGCCTCTCTGTGGTTCCCTGTGTCCGCCCATCCCCGTCACACACAGACTGTTCCAGCTCCTCCTCTCCACCCTTGCTCACTCTGTCCCCCAACTTGGAACACTCTTCTTGGGGTGCAGCTTCTGTCCTGCTCTTCCTTCGAGGTCCAGCTGAACACCTTGGGTCCCGGGGTCCCTTTGCTCTCCAGTCCCCCATATGCTCTATTTCCCAGTTCAGTTCATCTCGGTATTTACTGAGCACCTACTATTTCCCAGGCTGTGGGTGCAGAGGAAGATACAGGTGGTATGTGGTTATTATTACAATAGCGAACATTTATTAAGCACCTACTGAGTGCCTCCATTGTGCCAAATGTTTGACCTGGTATCTAACAGAAATCCTAGCACTCCCCTCTGATTTAGGTTCTATTGTCTTCCCATTTTACAGATGAAAAAACTGAGGCTCGAGTAATGTATTAGTGTAGAGGTGAAGTTGCTTTGACAAAGAACCCCCCCACCCCAAAATACAGGGGCTTAAACGAGATCGGTTATTCCTCCCTCTCTGCTGTAACAGAGTAGAGCCAGTGGGTGGTCTGCTCCACAGGCTGTCCAGGGTCGGTCTTTCTCTGTTGTTGCTCAGCCATCGCGTGGGGGCCCTGGTGCACACGGGTGAAGCTGGCTCCTCAGCGTACCTGGGGAGGACAGGGAGGGAAGGAGAGATATGGAGAGAAAGGCTAGCAGCTCCCCTTTAAGAAACGGACCCAGAAGTTAGTTTTATGTGTCACTTTCTCCCTTGTCTCTTTTGCGAGAAGGTGGTCCAGGGGCACCTGGGAGACGGTGTCTGTCGAGGGATAAGATGGACTTAAACACATCTGGTGGCGAGTGCAGGCTGCGTCAGCCAGCCCTGGTCTCGAGCTTAGCGGACAAGGCATAGGATCATAAGATTCTAGAAGGGGCTTAGATGCCAATGAGACCAGTTCTGGACTGTAATGAGGGCACCTGACCCCGCACTACTGTAACCAATCCCGAAATGCCCGTACAAATCCCTACGGGGCTGAGAGACACAGCTGTCACTGCTGGGAGACGTTAGTTCTCAGGATCATCCAGTCCACACTCCCAACTCCAATAGGCTTAAGCAAAAAAGAGAACCAACTGGCTCATGTATCTGAAAGTCCATGGACAGCTCTAGCTTCAGGCATAGCTGGATCCAGGAACTCACTGTCATATGAATTTGGTCTGCCTCTGTCTGCTCCTCTCTGTGTTGGCTCCATTCTCCCCACATGGTGGCAAAGGAGGCGGCTGGAAGCTCCAGGTGTATGAGCCTTCAGATGAGCAATGCTGGTGGGAGGAACCCTTCCCCCTCCTGTGAATTTGGAACCAAACTCCTGGCAGGGTTACTGGCCAGCCTTGTGTCCCATGCCTCTCCCTGGGCCAGGGGAGTGGAATAGGTTGACCCACCCAGGCCTAGGACATGGGTTTGCCTCAGAATGCTTGTGTATGTGTGTGCATGGGCACGTGTGTGTGCATGTGTGTGTGTGGTGATTTGTTAGGCTACCTCCCTCCAAACCACATGTAGAAAGAGCAGGGTTGAGGAGGTGCCCCAGAGGAAGATGAGGTGCTATTAACAGAGGGAGGGGGGTGGCTGCGGGGTAGGCAGAGCCAACAGATGCCCACTCTACGGGCACACCACAGGACTACGATTTGGCCTCCCATGTTGCTTTGCCTGCACAGACAGAGCTTGCTGAACAGAGAGCATTGACATTTGGGCTGCTTGATTGTATTTCTCACTGTAAGTTAATTTTCATATCAGGTTATTGTCATTCTTTTAATCCTCAAATCCAAGCCTTCATTTTACAGATGAGGAAACTGAGGCCCAGGGAGTCTAGGCAACTTTCCAAAGACCATGTAGCATGGTGGGGATGGGGTGGGACTCAGCCAGGTCTCCTGACTGCCTGGGGCTCTGGCCACTGTTCCCAAAGCCGGCCCCTGGGAAGGGCTTGCTCGAGACCCCTGCTCTGACCCCCTCATCCCTTCTCACAGAAAGTCCATCCACAGGAACTCAGTGAGATCTCGAATGCCTGTGAAATCCTCCAAGATGTACGGCACGCTGCGGAAGGGGTCTGTCGGCCCCGACCCCAAGCCGCAACAAGTGAAGAAGATCTTCGAAGCGCTGAAGAGAGGCCTCAAGTAAGGATGAGTGTTGTTGCCTTCAAAAAGCGCATTCTCCGGCCTGGCCGCCTGCTCCTCTCTGCCTCTTCCTGGGGCGCATGGTTGGGTCTCATCTGTTGGAGGCTGCAGAGGGAGCTCCTGGTTACTCATTTAGTCAACAAGCATGTCCTGTTGCAGCCACATGCACGACCCTGTCATTGGCTGCTGGGGACACAGTGAAGACGGCAGGAGGACCCTGGTCTCGTGGAGCTTAGAGTGTAGAGGAGGAGATGGCAATCAAATGTGATCAGTAACGTAACTTCCACCAGCCTGAGTGCAATAAGAGAGAGGTGATGGAGAGACCGTGCGGGGAAGGCCTGTCAGACAGGGTGGCCCAGGGAGACTCACCGAGGGGGTCCTGATGGTTCCTGAGACCTGAATGGTCTGAGAAGGAGCATCATGCTGGCCTCTCGGGGACAAGCATCCCAGGCAGAGGGAACAGCAGGTGAAAAGGCCCTGAGGTGGGAGCATGCGCACCAGCAGGAGATCAGGGTGGCTGGATTTGAGTGAAGAAGAGACTGACTGACCAGCTGGACAGAGGCCAGAACAGGAAGATTCAGTCACTCCCTCCGTGTATCTTTATTGAGGGCTTGTGAAGTGCCAGGCGCACAAAAACACAACAATCCCCGCCCCTGTGGAGCTGACATCCTAGTGGGGGACAGACAGCCAGTAACAATGCAGAAAAGTAAGAAATAGGGCATGTCAGCTGGTGTAGGTGCTCGGGAGGGAAACACACCAGGGTAAGAAGGCCCAGGGTTGATTTTAACTACAGTCGTGCTGCATCACGACGTTTCAGTCAACAGGCCACATATACGACAGTGGTCCCATAAGATGAGTACCCTATGGCCTAGGTGTGTCGTAGGCTATACCATCTAGATTGTGTAAGTCCACTCTGTGATGTTCACATGACGTCGCCTAACGACACATTTCTCAGAACATGTCCCCGTCGTCGAGTGACACACGACTGTAAAGTGTTCAAGGAAGTTCTCACTAAGAAGGTGACATTTGAGCAAAAACCTGAAGGGGTGAAGGCGTGAGCCCTGCAGATAATGGAAGAACATTCCAGGCCAATGAAGCCACATGTGCAAAGGCCCTGGGGCAGGAGCATGATTGGAACATTAGGGGCACCGTGAGCAGGCCAGCCTGGGAGCTGAGGGAGGGAGAGGGTGATGAGGCCTGGGGGTGATGGGGACCAGATGATCTGGGGCCTTGTGGGCTGTGGTGAGGACTTCGTGTTCAGTCGGGGTGAGCAGGGAGCCATGGAGGGTTCTGAGAGGGGTGAGGATGAGATCCAAGTTTGGTTTTAACAAGAGCCTCTGGCTGTTTGTGGAGAATGGCCTGTAGGGGCGGGGCAGAGTGGGGAGGGTGGTGGGAAGGTGACGGGCTGTGGTCAGGAGGAGGGTGACGGTGGACTCACCAGGTGAAGCTGGCGGGCGGGGAACAGGGGCAGTTCCGGGACACATTTTGGAGGAGGAGCGGACAGGATTTCCTGAGGGATGGGAGAGGGGCACGGGAGAGGGGTGGAGACGGGGAGAGCGCGCCCGAGAGGAGACGACAGGAGGTCGCTGGGGCACAGTCCCGCTCGGGAGCAGCGAGGTTTCAGCGCGGGTTCTCCCGTGAGCGGGTCGCGTGGCCTGGGCCCTGTTGCGCGCTCTCCCCGGATCAAGCGGCGGCCTCCTTCCCCGGCTCCGCCCCGCCGCCCTCGAGCCCGCCCAGCCCCTCCCCACCTGCCACTCCCTCCTCTGCTCAGTCTCTCCCGTGGCCCCTACTGCCCTCGGGAGGGCATTCAGGTCCTTTCTGACCTTCAACCTTTCTAGACTTTTCTTTCATTATTCACTCCCGTCCCCACCACCCTTAGCGTATCCCCAAATGTGCCCTCTTCCCTCGTGAGTCTGCGCCTTGGCTCTTGGGAAACAGCCCCTGGGCGGTGGAGAGGCACGGGGGGCTGCGGCTCCCCGAGTCTCTAGTCCTGCGCGCGCATTTGCCGGACTGAACACTGTTCCTTCCTCCTGGATGCCCTGCCCAGCCCTCCACCTCTTCGCCTCACCAATTAAAAATAATAATAATAATAACAGCAGCCACGCCTTGTTCGGGGCATTACCTGCGTCGTGTCCTTGAACCCCTAAAGAACGCTATGAGAGAACCTCAGCCTCCTTGTCCAGGCGAGGAAACTGAGTCCCACAGGTGGGAAGCAGCTTGTCCGGGAGCCCACGGCCGGGAAGCCGAGAGTGGGGCTCCGGGGCCAACGCTGGCCTGCCCCGCTGTCCCCCGGGTCTCGGGGTCAGTGTCACGTCCCCCCACCCCGGGGGCCTGGCTCCCTGCCCAGGGCGCCTCCCTCACCCTCCTCCTGTGATGCGCACTGCACGCCCCGGCCCCGCGCTGGTGCAGAGTGGGAGCTGGCGCTGTGCCCAGAGGGTGGAGGCCTGCCTGGAGGCGCTCGTCTCCCAGGACAGCTCCTGGTGACCCTGGAGGACTATAAGTTTGAGACTTGTCTGGGGTCAACAGCACCCCCTTCTTCCTGAGGAACCCGACCCCTGAGCGAGCGGTGGCCCAGCAGAAGGTGGTGTAAGTGGGCCCAGAGAGGAAAAGTCACCTTCCTGGGGTGACCCAGCAAATCTATGGTGGAACAGGATGGGGGCCCCACTCCGGCCCCCAAGTCCAGACTTCGGGATTCCTGTCCTAGTCTCTCTGGCTGGAAAGCACCCCTTGGAATGTCCCCCACCCCGGCCTACGGCTATCTCTGTACTCCCCAGACTGGGTTCTCCAGGCCCCGCTCTAATCCTTGGCCCGGGCACCCGGACCAAGGACGGCCTGTCCTTGTCCACCAGCGAGGCGTGCCCTCGCTGACCTCCCCTGCGCTGCGGTGGAGACATCGGCCCCTGCAGGCCGCTGCCTGCTTTCAGACCTGGGCTCAGCCTCCTCCCTGCCGTGTGACCTGCACTGGGTCACTTGGTGTCCTCAAGGATCAGTTTGCCCCTCTCTAAAACGGGTGGGACAGCAGCAGAACCTGTCCGTGGGACTGTTTGGGGAGTTAACGGGGATCCCCCACTTCGCACAGCGCCGGGCACGCAGCCCTCAGCCTGCGGGGTCTGGAGCCGGGCGGGTGGGGATGGCTCTGCCCCTCTGACCTCAGGGCCCGCTGAGGACCACCGCTGCCCTCCATGCTGCCCCCGCCGAGCCCTGGTCACCCACCTGTTTCTTGTCCTCTTGTTCCTTTTCAAACCCCTCCCTCGTTCTCCTCACAGGGAGCATCTGTGCGTCCAGCAGGCCGAGCTGGGGTACCTGTCGGGACGGCACAAGGACACCCACAGGAATTCCAGGCTGGTGAGACTCCCCCCACCCAGCAGCTGTGGCCGGGTTCGGGGTTGGACCCTCCCTCCACCCTGCCTGCATCGTGGGTGTGAACCCCGGTCTGGGAACTCAGAGGCCCGAGGAAGGACTTGCTTTATATTGTGATGAATTCCCGTCACAGGCTGGGGGGCAGCTTCCCCACCCCCTCACCCGGTCTCAGGGCTCAGCTCCATTCTCTGGTTCTAGAAGTGACTGTAAGGCAGGCGGGTGTATGGAGGTGTGTATGTTTTGACGCCCTATTTTCTAGGCCTTGGCCATCTGGGTGCCACGCAATCCGGGCGGCTCCTGCCATGCCGGGAAATTGGGCCAGGCTGGAATCTAGGTGTGTCACCGTGGCCCCTGATGTGGCCTTGATCAAGCCCGAGTGCCCCCCCACAACCAGCGCCCCTGTGGTTCTCCTGCCATTCTGAGGCCAGCGTCTTTGAGGTTGCCCTGGGGCCTGTCTGGCCCAAGACTTACCCCCTTAGCAGAGGCAGATTTAGCAAAAAAGAGACCCCAAAACCAAGACCAAAAGCAAACAAACAAAAAAATAGGATGCCCAGTTAAATTTGACTTTTGGATAAACAACAACATTTTTCAGTATAAGCATGTCCTGGGCAGTCTTCGGGACATACTTACACTAAAAAAAAAAATGAGTCATTGTTTCTTGGAAATGTCCTTGTCACGGGGATCCTGTATTGTATCTGCTCACACTGCCCAGATCCCACTGCCAGGACCTCTGTCCCTCCAGCGGAGGCTCTGTCTTTCCAGTCTTGGGAAGTCCCCCCCCCCCCCCCCCCCCCCGGCCCCACTGCTGCCTCGGGAAAGCCCCTGCCATCCTTAATGGGATTAGACTTCTGGAAACAAAACCCAGGAGGCCTTGCTGCCTGTTCCACATCCCTCCCCCAAAGCATCAAAGCATGAAGCAGCCGCCAGCTTGATGGAGGGACTGCAAAGCCGAAAAGGGGAACGAATCTTTCTATCAAAATAGCATCCGGCCGCCTCTGTGTCCTGGCTTCAGTGGGGAAGACCTCGGGTCGGTGGGGTGGAGGCAGGGCCCCCAGCCTCACGGGTGTGCCCGCCCACGTGGGGAATGAAAGGCCAGGTGGGCTCAGCCACGCCTGGCCACGCCTTGCCCTTGGTGGGCGGATGGTCAGCACAGATGGGGCCAAGATCCCGCTCCCTGTTCCCAGCCCTGCCCAGCACTGGCCCAGCCCTCAGGCGGGGGCAGCTGTTCTCAAGGCCCCCAGCCTCTCTCTCTTGGTTCTAGAAGTAACTCTAAGGTAGGCAAGTGTAGACGGGTTTGTATGTTTCAGCTGCTCCCATTTCACAGATGGGCACACTGAGGCCGGGGAAGGGGTGGCGACTGCACTCGGGCCGCGCAGCGGGATGATGGACGTGGGGTCCTGCCTCCCTGGACGCGGCTGGTTCTCGGTTTCCGAGAAGCTGTTGTACAGCCACTTTTCTTTCGAAAGGCTTGGGAACTGTGCTATTTCTTTATTTCTTACATGGAATTTTCATTTCAGAATCCCACGCGCACAACTTCACATAAACGCATACATGGGAAAACACAGACTTTCGGGGGTTTAATCCATCTTTCCTTTCTGCTGGAGGCCCCCTGTCTTCTCTGTTGAACCCTGAGGACACAATCTAGGATTTCTCTTTCCCTATTTTCTCTCTGGTCACGTAATCATACGTACAAATGCGTACAGAGGGTTTTGGTCCATAGTTGTCTCATAAAAATGAAATCTCACTTACATCCTCGACCACATCTTGCTGTTTCTCCCTAGAGCATCTTTCAACCTTGTGGAAATTCCTCCGGGCTCAGACACGGTGATTTTAATGGACGTGGGCAAACTAGGGCCTGTTTTAGAAATAAAGTTGACCCGCACACGGCCACACCCATCATGTGCGTGCTCTCTGTGGTTGCTTTCATGCTACAGTGGCGGAGACCACATGGCCCGCAGACCCTAAAGTATTTACTCTCTGGCCCTTTACACAAAGATTTGCTCGCACCAACAGTATATTCTTTTCATTGGCGGCACCCTGGCCCCTGGTGTGGATGGACCAGTCTGGATTGCCATTTCCTAAGGCCTGAACTCATAGGTGGTGCCTGATGCCTTTCCCCACTCTCCGTTCTTCTGCTCATGGCTGAAGTCACCCCTTAAACAATCAAAGCACAACGGTCCCCATTTTGTTGAGTGCTTCCTGTGTCCTTTATTCTTCATAGCAACCCTGTGGGGTAGATGCTATGGCTGCTCCATTTACATGAGGAGACAGAGGCTCAGAGAGGTTGAGTAACTTGCCTGGGACACACAGCTGAGAAATAGGGCCAGGCCTAGAACTGCCTCCCCAGAGTGTCTGTGTTTACTCACCCCTCCTCTGCGGCCTGGACCACGGCCGGCTGACTGCAGGCCTCAGAGGATGGAGAGGCTGGGGCTTCTTTGTCCTCTAGGCTCAGGCGCTCCTGGGATGTGGCCTCATGGGTCTTGGAGGAGCAATCCAGAACCCTGATACCTCTCTTCCCTCTTTTCCTCCCCCACAGGCCTTCTATTACGACCTGGACAAGGTGAGTGAAGCCTCCCTGTCTGCACGTGGGAAGTCAGGAGGGCTGAGGCTGTGCCTGGCTGATGAATGTAACATCTTCGCTCGCATTCCACCCTCCGGCCGTCCTAAAAGAGGAATACTGGGGTTTCCTCCCCATTTTACAAATGGGGAAACTGAGGCTCAGCAATGAGCCTTCCTCCAGGATGGTGACGGGCTGGCCTGGCTTGGAGCCCAGTTCTCTGTGTTAGGACCTGTAGGAGGGTGGTGGGGGCTGGGGGGCTGCAGGCGGCCCAGGCTCCTTTCACAGCATCTTCTCTTTTTCCGGGAGAAGCAAACGCGCTCCGTGGAGAGGCACATTCGGAAGATGGAGTTCCACATCAGCAAGGTCAGCCTGGCTCCTGGGGTGTCACAGGGTGGGGCCGGGCCTCCGCCGGGTTAGTGCCCAGGCTTCTGGGTGCTGGGTGGCTGGAGAAAGCCGAGGAGGAGCAGAGACTGCAGGGCTGAGCCCTGAGATGGGGGTGAGGGGGGTGGCTGGGGCGCCCCCAGGACTGTGGAGTTTAGATAGAAAACCTCAGGCTCAATCTTAGAGGACTGGGAAGGTTGAGTTCAGGCCCCGCATCGTAGAGACATGAGAGTGGAGGCCCAGAGAGGGACAAGGATTGGCCCAAGGTCACATAGCGAGTCCTTTAAGCTTTAAAGCCTGCAGACTCCTCCATGATCCGGCTTTACTCCTCCCCAGGGGCTGGGCAGATATCACAAACCCACCTCCCCTGTTTCACAGTCGAGAAACGGGGCAGGGCGGGGGAAGGGATGCATTCACCGTCCAGTTCACTAGTTTTTATTGTGCACCAACTGCGTGCCAGCCGCTGCCAGGCGCTGGGGATGCGGAGGGGACAAGGCAGACGCGGTCCCTGCCCCCCTGGGCTCCCATTCTGTGGGGCGGGGGAACAGTGCAGGGCGTGGCCGCCGTCGGGGGCTGGGGTGGGGACGTCAGCTCGGGGCCTCTCCCAGAGGGCGAGGGAGGCAGGCGGCCCTGGGGCCCGCCCCCGGCCCGGGCAGCGCCCACCGGCCTGTGCCCCGCAGGTGGACGAGCTCTACGAGGGCTACTGCATCCAGTGCCGCCTGCGCGACGGCGCCTCCAACATGCAGCGGGCCTTCTCGCGGTGCCCGCCCAGCCGCGCCTCCCGGGAGAGCCTGCAGGAGCTGGGCCGCAGCCTGCAGGAGTGCACCGAGGTGGGCCGGGGCGGGAGGCCGGCGGGCTGGGCCCGGCCTGGGGGCTCCCCGGCCGGAGGAAGCGTCTCTCTGCCCGCGGGCCTGTGTCCCGCAGGGTCCGTGCGTGCCCCCCGCGGCCTAGCCCGGGGGCGGGCGTGAGCGACCTTGTGTGGGGCTTTGCAGGACATGTGGCTCATCGAGGGGGCCCTGGAGGTTCACCTGGGCGAGTTCCACGTCAGGATGAAAGGTAACGGGGCTGCGTGGGCGGGCAGAGGCCAGCTTGGGTGGGGCGTCAGGCCTTCTTGGGGGGCTCTGGACTTCTGCTGGGGGTGCGGCTTGGTCAGAATCCCAGGGGTCCAGGCCGGGCCCTGGGTTTCCACTCGTGTGACAAGTGACCTCAGGCAAGTCCTGTCCCCCGAGTTGGATGTGAGGGCCCAGACCTGTCCAGTGTCCGTCATGATGGCTTACCCCTCCCTGAAACTGATACTTCACCCCCAGTGAGGGCCCGCGATGCACGGGGCCGGGACAGAGGAGGGCGGGGAAATCAGCCGTCTCTTGTTCCAGGTCTGGTGGGCTACGCACGCCTCTGTCCTGGAGACCAGTACGAGGTATGGCCACCCTGCGGGGTCCGTCCTCAGGGCTCCCCGCCAGGCTTTGGGGGTTGGGAGCTGCTGGGAACCAGGGTCCCGGCTGGGTTTCTGTCCCCATCCCCACCCGGCTGGCAGGGGGGCGCCCACCTGGGGCTGACCCGTCCCTCCTTGGCCCTTGCCCACAGGTGCTCATGCGCCTGGGCCGCCAGCGCTGGAAGCTGAAGGGCCGGATCGAGTCGGACGACAGCCAGACCTGGGACGAGGAGGAGAAGGCCTTCATCCCCACCCTGCACGAGAACTTCGAGATCAAGGTGGGCGGGGCCTGGGGGCGGGGCCCAGCGCCCAGAGGCTCGGCTCGGACACCACCCACAACTCCCCCCGCAGGTGACAGAGCTGCGGGGCCTGAGCTCGCTGGCGGTGGGCGCCGTGACCTGCGACATCACGGACTTCTTCACGACCCGGCCGCAGGTCATCGTGGTGGACATCACGGAGCTGGGCACCATCAAGCTGCAGCTGGAGGTGCTGTGGAAGTGAGTGGGGGCCACCCCCCAGCCCCAGGCCAGCCCCCCACTCCCACCCAGAGGAGAGACCGGGGCCTCGCCAGCTCCCCCTGGTGGCCTGAGCTCGCCCCAGTATCCACGCAGGGACATGCCCGCCCTCATCCTGCCCCACGGACAGGCTGGGGCCCAGACCGTCTCTGCAGACCCTGCCCCCCACCCACCCCCGCCCCTCCGAGTTTTAACTCCCTTCTCACTTTGGAACGAGTGGGTATTAAAGCCCCGGGCTGCCAGGACCCTTTCCCGAGGCCTCCTGGGCTGGGTTCTCGGAGGAGCCCGCCTCTGCCCGGGGTGGCCCTCCTTACTGCACCCACCACCTCATGCCTCGCTGACCCCTGCCGCCATCGGGCTCAGGGCTGAGCGGTCACCTTGAGTCCCCTCTGGGCCACAGACCCCACAGATGGTGGACACGCATGAGAACACCCCTGCCCGGGTGGGGGCGCTGCATTGAGCATTTTCGTGAACGCTGGTAGTTTCCAAAGGTTTGGTTTTGGCAGCAAAGCCCTTTTTCCCGAATGAAATCCTGTGTTTCAAGGGGCTCCTCTTCTCCTTATTCCCCGGGGCGGGCGTGGCGGGAGCAAAGGAGCTGAGACGTGCCTCCTCTGTTCTGGAGCTTGTTCTGACCAGTTGGGGCCCATCTCTCCTTTCCCTGTGGGGTGGGCTCCGAGCCTGGGGTCCCGAGACCTGCTGCTGTCCCCCCGGGAGCTGGTGAATTTGAGTGAGTGACCACCCCCAGCCTCGGTATCCCCATTTGTCAGTGGGGCTGATCACACTCTCCCCTGGGAGCCCCCTCAAGTGCACAGGGCCGAGGGCAGCCCAGTGCCATCCAACCTCAGGCCAGGCGAGTCCAGGACCAGCCATCCTGCTGGCCCGTGGCCGCCCTGGGCAGGCAGGGAGGACTTCCTGGAGGGGCAGCCTCTGAGCTGCAGGCCCTCGGGGTCAGCCGGCCCCCAACGCTGGGAGCCAGGCCTTTGTGCAGATGAGAGCGAGCTGGTCTCCACGAGGCAGGAGGGTTTACCCAGACCCACCTGCTCCACAGGCAGGGTCGGCGGGGGCCAGGCTGGGCATCCCTTGGCACCTTGGATCCCAGCCCGACCTGTGACAGGGGCTGACACGGATCCCTCTATAATGGCGCCCCTTTTCAGATGGGGAATCCGAGAGGGATGGTGACATGATTTACCCAGAAAACGGCACAAGCAAGTGTCCACCACTGAGCTTCTCGAGGGAGCCTCTAAAGGGGGGTGTCATTCACACGTGTGGTGGCCCCATCACTGCCCCTCGCCGTCTGGCTGAGGGCCCTCAGGGCGGTGGGCATCTGAGAGGCGTTTCCAAGAGGGTCGAGAGCGTGGACCTAGAGTTCCTAGGTGGTGTCTCTGACCCTGGGCAAGGCCTGCCCTCCCCCAGCCCCCCTTTCCTCTTACGTCCGTCCCCTGGGTCCCGTCTGCTCCAATGTCCTCCCAGGATCCATGACACCTGTTCTCTTCTCCAGCCCGTTCGATACCGAGAGCTTTCTGGTGTCACCCAGCCCCACGGGCAAGTTCTCGCTGGGCAGCCGGAAGGGCTCCTTGTACAACTGGACGCCCCCAAGCACCCCCAGCTTCCGGGAGAGGTACTACCTGGTGAGTGGGCCTCGAGGGCTGGGCTGGGATGGGGCGACTCCCCGGGCGGCACGTGGGGCTGGGCTAGCAGCCTGCTGCCTCCGATGTAGCCAGCTGTGGGCTCACCGCCCTTGTTTTGGGGTTATCCTGGTGTTTTCCTCCTTGCTGTGGGCCCCTCCCTTCTGGAGGCCTGGACCCGGTTTTGGGCTTGGCTGCTTCTCCTGGATGCCTGGAATGGGGCTCTCTGGATGGTTCCACCACCTCAGCCACGGCCCTGGCCTCCAAGTCATTTGTTTTAAACTTAAATTTAATACGTGTTTCTAGAAGGTATACTTTGACAACACGTACAGTACCTCTTGCCTGTGGCCTCTGGGAATGTGGGTCCCCTCCGGAACGCCAACTACTGGGTCAGCTTCTCCTGATGTGCTCCTGCCTCCTGGGAGCAGAGGCATCTTCCACTCTGTCTTATTCCAGAGCAGCCTTTTTCACATCATGAAGCACAGGAGACTGATCCCTCCCGCCCCAGGGCCCCCTCAGTCTTTCTTTACGCCGTCTCCACATGTGGCTGTGTCATTAACAAGACACTGACGCTGTTTCCGTTTTTTGGTATCACCAGCGACAGGCAGTCAATAACCTTGTACACAGGCCGTTCTACCCACAGGCGAGTATCTCCCCACAGGCGCCACCCCAGTGAGAGTCCAGGAACAGAGATGGGCAGGGTGGGGGCGACGCTGAGCTGGACAAACCCCCTGTTGCCCCCTGGACCTTAGGTGGGGAGGGCGGCTTTATAGGAGCCCAGCAACTTGTGCGTTTAGAGGAAACTTTGTCCCGCCCTGGTGGGGCCCAGCGTCCTTCAGTTAAAACCTCATCTGTGGTCAAGAGCCTGGGCTCTGGAGCCAGACAGCCTAGGTCCAAATTCTGTCTGTGCTTCTCGCCTGCTGTGTGACCTCGGGCAAGTCACTCAACCTCTCTGGACTTCAATTTCTGTATCAGAGAAATGAGAAGAACAGCACCACCCCGACGGGGTTTTGTGAGGGGTAAAGGGATTAATAATGAGAAGTGCTTAAGAGAACGCCCGGCGAGAGAGACGGGGCAGCAGGAACATCGGCCGTTAGGATGGGCCTGGTTGGAAGCAGAGGGCAAGGGTTGGTGTGAGCACACCTGGATCAAACCCTCGCCCTCTGCTCCTACCCTGTGGCCTGAGGAAGAGGCGGGCCCAGCCCCTGGGAGGTCAGAGCAGTGCAGCCTCCTGGAGGTGTGAGGGGGAGTGAGGTGTGAGCCGAAGGCCCTCAGGACAGGGCAGGTGACACCAAACACTTAGAGACAGCTGTTGCTGTCACAATGATGAACACTCCTTACGTGCTGTATGTCAGGCCCCTCAATCATTCATTCACTTCACTCATTCAAATCCAAGTGCCAGGCTCTAGCCGGCTGAGGATGCAAGGGCCATGGGAAAATCAAGCAGGAAGGGGAGGGGACTGCCGGGGCAAGGTAGGAGCCGCTATTTAAGACAGGGTGTCCAGGGAAAGGTACCCAGGAAAGGTGACATCTGCGTAAGGGCCCGAGGGGGCAAGGGCACAAGCCACAAAGACATGGGGAAGCACGTCACCATTCAGTGACATTCAGAGAACACAGCGCAAAGGCCCTGAGGCGGGAATGTGTGAGTGAGCCTGGAGGGGGTGAGGCACAGCACGGAGGCCACTGGGGCTGCAAAGGAGTGAGTTAGAGGGGTGACGGGGGACAGGGCAGAGGTTCAGGCTCCCGTCAGCACCTCCGGGCGGCCGGTCACCTTGGCGGGCCTCAGTCATCTCGAGAATGTGGGCACGCAGAGCAAGTGTCGGCGGGGCAGCCCCCCTGGTGTCCCTGGGTGGCTGGTGAGGCTGCTCCTGTGTCCCTCTCTCCAGTCCGTCCTGCAGCAGCCAGCGCAGCGGGCCTTGCTGGCGGGCAGGCCAAGGGCCCCCTCCGTCCTGAGCTGCCTGTCGGACAGCGGCCTGCAGGGCTCCGGCCTGCGGAGCCGGAGTCAGGAGCTGCCCGAGATGGACTCCTTCAGCTCTGAGGACCCCCGGGACGCCGAGACCAGCACGTCGGCATCCACCTCGGACGTGGGGTTCCTGTCCGTGGCCACTGGCCCCGACGCCTCCATTGAAGAGGAGGCCCAGGAGGACCCCCCACCCCTGGGCCTCCTGCCGGAGATGGCCCACCTGGCGGGAGGCTCGTTGGTGGAGCAGCCTGGCTGGAGGAATCTGGGAGTTGAGCGCCCCAGCCTGCCACGGGGCTCCCCATTCCATAGCCACAGGATCCCGGGTGGCCAGGAAGGCCAGGATGAAGGAGAGACCAGGGACGGAGTGGATGGGCCTGGGGCGACCCTCGAGAGGCCCCTGCAGGAGGTCCTGGACTTGCTGAGGTCCATGGACTCGGCCCAGCCCCGGCTCCGGGAGCTGGAGTACCAGGTCCTCGGCTTCAGGGAGCGGCTGAAGGTACGTCCCCTCTGGCGGGCGGCACCCTGCTTCGCCGATGGTGTAACGACTGGGAGTGGGCTCTGGGGGCAGCCAGCCCGGGCTGGCATCCTGGCCTCACCCCGGGTGACCCAGGTGGGCGATGTCTCCTCTCTGGGCCTCAGTTTGCTCCTCTGTCAAGGGGGGACAACAGCCTTATTGGCCTGGGAGGAGGACTGTAAGAGGAAGTTGGGGCTCAGAGTGGATCCGGCCAGAACCCAGCCCTATCTCGCATCTTCTGACCCGGTTGGGTGGGGCTGTGGCTTGGCATTAAAATCCCAAACTTGGGGTGTTCTTTTTTTTTTTGTGAGGAAGATCAGCCCTGAGCTAACATCAATGCCAATCCTCCTCTTTTTGTGAGGAAGATCAGCCCTGAGCTAACATCTATTGCCAATCCTCCTCCTTTTTTTTCCCCTTTTTTTCCCCAAAGCCCCAGTAGATAGGTGTATGTCATAGATGCACATCCTTCTAGTTGCTGTATGTGGGACGCAGCCTCAGCATGGCCAGAGAAGCGGTGCGTCGGTGCGCGCCTGGGATCCGAACCCGGGCCGCCAGCAGCAGAGCACGTGCACTTAACCGATAAGCCACGGGGCGGCCCCCATTTGGGGTGTTCTGAGGGTCAGAGCCGGCACCGTGGACAGCCCCAAACTGCCACACGCCCCACACGGAAGCTTCTCAACAGGGCCCACGCCTGTTCTCGGGTGGCTCTCAGAGGTGCTGGCCTGGGCAGATTATTCTATTTTGGTTTACATAAATTTAAATATAGGTAAAATAAAACGTTCAACTCCAGCACCTACTTATACATCAATTAATGTATGAAACCACTGTCTCGTGTAGGACACAAACTGGCACAGACGTAGTTTCACAGCTTTCTTCAAAAATCAGTTCTGGCTGGTTTCTCTCTCCCCCTACCCTCAACACTGCAAACAGCACCAGTGAAAGGAAGTTGAATTTTTCATTTCATGTCCAGTAACTTTAAAAATATATTCACTGTTTACCCCTGCTATGGTCTTTAAAAAGACCCCTGCCTGAAAATTTGAAGAAAAAAATTTAAGAAATAATGTCACCTTTTTTGTATCTCTTAACAGCATTTTTATCTTGTAGAACACTTTGAGTCACCCTGCAGGCAGCTTCTGTCACATACTTGTATTTTGAAAAATTATACCCACTTTACATAAAAATCTTAAAATAAGACTGGAATAAGGCAGTAATTTTAAATGTCTTTGAGGAACTTTTCTTTTTTTTGGCAAACCAAGTTAGAACAATAAAAATGATTATAGGCTATGGTTTTTAGTTTGACTTTTTAAAGAGAAATTATACACACGTGCGTATATATTTATACAGCTGATTCTCGTTATTCATGGATTCTGTTTTTGTGAATTCACCTACTTGCTAAAATTTACTTGTAACCCCAAAATCAATACCCATGATGCTTTCACAGTCACCCCTGGGCACGTGCAGAGGGAAAGGATCTGAGTCACCCAATGCATGTTCCAGTGGAGGCTGGACGAGGGGACGCTCTGCCTTCCCGTTTCAGCCTCCCACAGTATGCAAGCGTCCTTTTCACGGTCTGTTTAGTGCTGTGGTTTTCACATTTTTGTACTTATTTTTGGCGATTTCGCTGTGTAAAATGGCCCCCAAGTGCAGAGCTGAAGTGCTGTCTTGTGTCGCTCAGCGCAGGAAGGCCACGATGTGACCCACGGGGAAGACACGAGTGTTAGATCAGCTTTGTTCAGTTGTAGTGCTGTTGGCCGTGAGTTCAATGTTAGCGGATCAACAGTATATATTAAATAAGGTGTCTTTAAACAGAAACCCACATAACATGAGGTTCTGTGTCGATCGGCTGTGAAAATGTTGTGGCTTGCAGCCCCTGCAGTCCCCAGGAGCAATGGCTCAGGATCCTTGGTGACTTCTAGACCGGGACTACCGAGAATAACGAGAACCAGCTACATGTGCACACACACACACATGCACTATCCCCCAGGATGGGAAAGCTCTGCCACGGGCCTTCTCTGGGTGCTCGAGGTCGCCTCTGTGGGCCCCACTCTCAGGATGGCGGCTCCGACTCGCTGGGCCGCGTGGCTCGGGCTGTGTCAGCGCACTTTGTTGGGACGAGGCCTGGCTGAGTTGGGCACGGGGCGGGAGCCAGCCCCCGAGGCCTGCCACGTATTGGGACAAGACCGGGATCCCCATTAGTGGACTTCCAGAAGCCGAGGACGGGACCTGCCGTCGGGAGGCTGAGGACCAATGGCAGGAACCGTGGCTCCAAGGCCTCCCCTCCCCGGTCAGGGGCCGCCTCCGATCCCCTCTCCTTCCACACTTCCTGAGCGCAGAGACGCCGGAGTCCAGGGGCTCCCCCGGCCGCCTCTGAGCCTCCTCAAGAGGTGTCGGGCCTGACCCACACATTATTTTAAAAATAATTTGGAATTAGTTGTCAATATTTATAAACTGGGTGGCCTCCCACAAAAATCTAGGTTTCCGGCTTTTCTCAGAAAATTGAACGAGCTGGCAACACCGGCCCCCCCGTTCCCAGTGGTGGGTGGCAGCTGGCGCAGAGCAGCAGCAGGCCTCTTGGGGGAGGGTCCCGCTCTCTTTCCACGGTCCCCCCGGACCACTCACTCACTCCTGTCACTGGTCCTGTCCCCGTGGGTGTTTGTGACCCTTTGGTCACAAACACAAGGGTGAGGCTTTTCAGATGTCTCCCTCAATCTTTGGTGTCACACCTGTCACAGGCCATTCAGGAGGGACCTTGGGAGTGCCCGTCCCTGACTTGGGGGCACTGGGACCCTGCTGAGGGATGGTGCCTGTGGCTGGGACACAGGTCAGATCCGTGTGCCGGGCTGGGTAGGGGGCTGGCACGGCCCTCAGGTGTCCCCGCTCGGTCCGCAGCCCCGGGGAGCGCGCCGGGAGCACGCCTCCGCCGAGAGCCTGATGGAGTGCATCCTGGAGAGCTTCGCCTTCCTCAACGCCGACCTCGCCCCGCATGAGCTGTCCCTGTTGGGGTGAGTGCACCCTGCCCAGCGCTGCCCCGGGTGGCCAGCCTGAGTGCTATGCTTCCTGTTGGCCTGCTGGCCTCCAGCTCCATTGCCAGGCCCGATTTGTATCTATTTTGATTGCTTACTGTGCCCCCACCCCGTCCCCACGTGTCCACGGCCTGGCACAGAGCAGGCCCCTGGTGACCACTGTGGGATGAGAGCACCTCAGCACGGCCCTGAGCCTTCTGCTGCGAGCAACGGGCTTTTTTTTTTTTTATCTGAAAAAACAACCATCCAGCGCACAGTAGAACCTCTGACCTACCCCCGAACCGACGCGCAGCAGTGACCTGTGCCCCCGTCCCTCCGCACAACCATCCCCCGCCACCCTCCACCCTCCATCCCCCACTGCCCCCTCACGTGGGCCTGGGCGCTTCTCCTGCACCCAACCTCAGCAGCACAGGGGCGCAGCAGCAGTCTACACTTCTCCTCTTCTCGCAACCCCATGGGGAGGGCACGGCATTCCCACTCAGTGTCCCCGTGTCACTCGCGTCCTCCCTCAGGCCAAGGGTGCAGCCTCCACCCGGAGCGGACGCTGTGAGGGGCACACCTGCGGGCAGCGTTTCCCTGACCCCTCACTGCCCTGAGCCTGGGACTCCTGTCCCCACTCTACAGACCAGTAAACCGAGGCTGGTGGAGGCGGACGTGCCCGGCGTCACAGAGCAGGGCGTTAGTTTGGAGGGCAGGCTTCGGCCTCAGGTTGCACAGCCTGGGTGGGGGCCCGGGGCCACACCGTCCGCACCCGACTTGAGTTGCTGCCACCTCCTGCTGCTCCTCCTTTCCTCTTAGTTTCCTCCTCAGTCGCACTCCATCGCCCTGGACCCAGAGTTGGCCTCCCTGATCAGCTCTCCGGGGAGGGAGGGTGTCCTCCACTCTCGGAGGGAGCAGAATCGCTAACCGCAACGGTCACCCCGTTCCTCTCAATTCAACTCAGAAAGGACAGGACGCCACCCCCACCGCCATCACTGAAAGCTTCGTCCGAGGAGCTCACGGCCGGCGCCCCGGAGCTGGACATGCTGCTCTCGGTCCACCTCCAAGTCTGCAAAGCTCTGCTGGAGGTGCTGAGGGACGGGGCCTAGTGGGGAGGGCTTGCCCGGGGGCCGGGGCTGGGAGTCCTCTCTGCAAAAGGCTGATCTAGAAGGTGGTGGGGAGCATGGTGCAGGAGCGAGAGACCCACGCCCTGAAAGCCAATGAGAGTGAGGAGGTTCCTCTGTGGAAGGTTCAGGCCAGGCCTGGGTGGATAGTCATGTGGCTCTTACGCAGCCCAGGCCCTAAATCAAAGGCGGTGGCTGTGACTCTTTCAGCTGTAGATGCCAGCACTCCAATCCAAACTGGCTCAACCAAAAGGAAAATTTATTGGCTCACAGAATTGAAAAGCCCAGAGGTGGGCTTCAGGCCCTGGTGGATCCAGGGTTTCAAATGTCATCATGACTACAGCTCTCCCTCCCTCAGCTCTGATTTTCTGTGTGCGTTGGTTACACTTTCAGGCAGACTGGCTCCTTCTGGTGGCAAAGGCAGCCCCTGGCAGCTTCAGCCTGTATCCTATTCTCTCAGCCACTTGGGTGAAGGGGGATCCCCAGATGACCATCAGGGACAGAAGGATGGGCACAGGGCAGGTGGGGGCCATGGGCATGGTGGCTGACGTCAGAGGGCATGTTCTGTGCTAACCTGGAGCATCATGGGCTGCTTCCCAGAAACTGGCCTCTCCTAATTTGTCGAGGATGGTCCAGGAACACCTTCTGGAAGAAGCTGCACAGCAAAAGCAGGTCCTGGAGACGCTCTCTGTGCTTGATTTTGAGAAGGTCAGCAAGGCGACCTCCATTGAAGAGAGTAAGTGACTGCCCACCACCCCCAGGCTGCTTGTGTGAATGGCCTGAAGTCCAGGGGAACCCCTCGTCCCTTCTCGACGTCCGAAGTTAACCAGAGCCCAGGGGGTGCGGCTGGGGACAGTGGCTGGGCTGGGCTCGGAGACACACACAGCGGGGGCGGGGAGGGAGGCTGCACAGCCTTGGAGTAAGCAGCACACGCTCTTCGGTCAGCTGTGTGACTATGGGCAAATGATTCACCTCTTTGAGCCTTGGCCTCCCCATCTGTATAATGGGGAGGCCACTGGGGAGAGTTCAGTGAAGCAGTCCCCGACACAGTCCAGGCACACAGTATACACTCAAATAAACAGTGGCCTCAGTTCTGCCTCTGCCCCCATGGGACCTCCCCTTGTCCCTAAGGAGACGTTGGTGACAGGAGCCACCCCAGCGTTGTTGTGAGAACTGTGGGTGGTGCCCAGGTCAGCCGTCTGTCCTCTGTGTCACACTGGAATGTGGGAAAGGAACGCTGCATTCAGCCCTGCCATCCTTCCCCTCCCTGCCTCTTGGGCCTCCCCGGTGCTCGCTCAGCCCTCGTCAGGTTTCTGAGCCTGGGCTTTCAGTTCTCCCACAGGCCGCCCGGAGGAAGGGGTGTCTGAGGCTGTGGCGAGCGTGCACGGAGCCCGGCGGGGTCCTGTCCTGCCCTGCCACGGTGCTGCTATGCCAGCTCAAGAGAACGTTCCTGCACCAAGTCAGAGGGAAGTACCCGGGACAGCTGGAAATAGGTACCTGCCCTCCCCACAGGAATGCTGTGCAGTCTCAGGGCCTTCAGTGCTGTCACCGTGGGCCTTGCGGTGGCCCTGTCTTCACCTCCGCCAGTGTCTTCACGGCCAAATGGAGGACGTTTCTCAGCTTGAGCACAAGTCACCTCCTTTTCCTGGGGAGAGGAAGGAGGGTCTGTGAAACCCTGAAGCTGCAAACAGTAGTGGGGTCATGCATTTTTCTGGGGACATAGTCCATAGCTTCCACGAGAACTTTCAAGGGGTTAAGAAAAAACCTCGATTGGAAGGTAGGCAGGGCTTATCTGCCCAATAAGGTGTCTTGAAACGTTGGCTGGACTCTTCCTCAGAATGCGGAGCATTTTTCTCTGTTGACAACTGAGGGTGACACTTGTACTCCGGGCAGTGGCTCTGGAACTTACGCAGCCCTAACCGCTGCCTGCGCTGCTCGTTGGCCTGCATATTCCCAGGCCCCGGGCCCAGGATTCAGATTCGGGTGCAGTGGGGGCACTGAGCACGGGGCTGCACCCCCAAGACCGCCTGACTCGGGGTCTGTGGCCGCCAGCTGGAGCAGGCTCCTTCTCACAGCGAGGGACCCCCACTCTCGTGTGATGAGAAGGCCTTTAAACTGGCGCGGCCCCGCCGGCTGAGGAGCCCCGAGGAGGTGCGGTCTCGGCTCCTCACGGCCCTCTCTTGTGTCCCGCCAGCGTGCCGCAGGCTCCTGGAGCAGGTGGTCAGCTGCGGTGGGCTGCTCCGCGGAGCCCGGCCCCCGGAAGAACAGACGGTCACCTGGTTCCAGTTCCACAGCTACCTGCAGAAGCAGAGTGTCTCCGACCTGGAGAAGCACTTCGCCCAGCTCACCAAGGAAGGTAGGGCTGGGGCGGGCGGCAGGAGACCTCAGAGCAACACAGTGACAACACGGGGGGCCCTCGAGCAGAACCACTGTGTCTTTCTCCTCTAGCTGTTCTTTTGAGAGCCCAGATTTAACCTGATTCCACGCGCAGCCCACGTAGTCAAATTAGCTCCACGGGAAGGCTCCACAGAGCCAGGAGCAGAGGTCGAGCTGGATATGGGGGGATGCTCGGCTGGCCGGAGGCCCTGAACTATGAGCTGGGGGTTACTAATTTCCAGGGTGTATTTGATCCCTTGCTGGAAAGCCTTCCTAGAGATTCCAGGAGGGCCCTGTGAAACCATCCAGACGGGGCCTCGTGATCACCTGGGTGTGCCCCAGGATTTGCTTCTGCACGGCAGCTGCAGTGGCCAAGCAGACCTGCCACTGCCCAGCCCCACCCGCCGGAGGGGAGCCCGGGCCCACTTCTTCCGTCTCTTCCAGTAACACTCGCTGAGGAGCTGCAGAGCACAGGGCAGGTCAAGACAGCCCAGAAGCTGCAGGGGAAGCGGCTGGACCAGCTCCAGCCCCTGCCACAGACGTTAAGGGCCTGGGCGCTGCTCCAGCTGCACGGGCCCCCGCGGGTGTGCAGGGCGGCCAGTGCTCGCCTGGCCAGCGCAGCCAAGAACAAGAGCTTTCGGGAAAAGGTACGGGGGAGGAGGGGCGGTGGCAGCCCCCTGGTGCAGGTGTGGGGGCGGGTGGGGGAGGGAGGCTTTCTCTCTTGAACAATACAAAGGACTCAATGACCGGGGGCTGCGTTCACTGCAGGACATTTTGATCTAGGGGTGCTCCAAACGTGACCACGGCCCTCCATGCCGTCGCCATCGGTGACGCCAGCCCTGGGGGGGATCTGTGGGCTGGGGTTGCCTGGCCAACACCTGGGGAACCACATAACCAGACACCACAAACTTACCACCCGGCTCATCTGTGTTTCTAAAGCAACACCTCTATTTGGTCTCAGAGATGTGACCTGCGTGTAGAATGTTCCTGTCTCAGGATTCTAAAGGTCATCTTCATTTACTTTCAATTAGTATGTGTGGCTGGCTGCTTCACTGTGTTTGGTCCATTTGAAAACCAAGAGATGGGAGCCTCTGCCTTTTAGGTTCTGGGACCTGTGACTATTCTAGATTTGCAGTACCGGCCCCCAAGGTGGGAGGAGAAGGGCAATACTGGGGCCTTACTATAGTGGGCCACATCCCCATGTGCTTCCTAACTCATCTAGACAACAATTCTGTGAGGCAAGTGCCAGCCTTCTTTGGCTGTCGTGATTCGGCCATGGTCACATGACTGTCGGGGGCGGGCTCAGAGCTGCAACAGAAAAGGGCGGGGAGAGGAGGGCAGCTGTCCTGGCCCGAGGGGGTTCTCAGCCTCCAGGATGGCTCCTCTGTCTGTCCAATTCTTCTGTTGTCCCTGGCTGGACATCTGATTTCTCTAATTTAGCATTTTATCTAGATGGCAGTTCTAGAATGCATTTGGTAAACATTATAGACAACAAGAGCTTTCTTCGTTTGATTTCTGCCAGCCCTGGGACCACGGTTCTTAGAGATACACTGAATACTGTAGTATATGCACCTAGAGACTGTGTGCACCTGGCCCAGAGATTAATAGATCACAGCCCAATTTTGTTTAGAAACAGGCAAGAAGGGCTTGATTTATGGTCAGCACTTGGAGGATGAGCCGAGGGCCCCTCACAGCGACCTTCTTTCCAGGCTTTGCTCTACTACACCAACGCCCTGACGGAGGACGACGCACAACTGCAGCAAGCCGCATGCATGGCACTGCGACATCTCAGGGTGAGTTGAGCCTGTCCTCGCTGGTGATGGAGAAGGCGGCTTGTGGCTCAAGTTAGTTCATTTCAAAGTGGTTCCACTAGGACCAAAATAAGAACATCACTGCCAGCAAGGAAGCACCTAAAGAGCTGGTTTTGGAGGTGCAACCGTGAGCTCCACCAGCGGAGGCCCCCCAACAACAGTGAGCATTTGCTCTGGCTCTGCGTGAAGCAGCAGGTGGGCCCAGGGACCCGCTTCTGAGCTCTTCGATTATAATATGCTTTAATGTCCTCAATTAAAAAATTTCCAAAAGCACAATAAGCTCATTGTAGAAACCAAAAAAAAAAGAGTGTACAATACAGAAATGTAAAAGATAAGTTATCCATCATACAATAGTGGAAACTACTATTGATATTTTGGTATATATAATTTTTGCTTGGGGGGGTGTGGGAGCATTTAAAGTTGCTGATCATATTAAATATAGTTTAGGGCCGGCCCCGTGGCCTAGCGGTTAAGTGTGCACGCTCCGCTGCTGGCGGCCCGGGTTCGGATCCTGGGCGCACACCCACACACAGCTTCTCTGGCCGTGCTGAGGCCGCGTCCCACATACAGCAACTAGAAGGATGTGCAGCTGTGACACACAACTGTCTACTGGGGCTTTGGGGGGGAAAAGGAGGAGGATTGGCAATAGATGTTAGCTCAGAGCCGGTCTTCCTCAGCAAAAAGAGGAGGATTAGCGTGGATGTTAGCTCAGGGCTGATCTTCCTCACACACAAACAAACAAACAAAAAGATATATTAAAATAAATAAATAAATAAATAAAATATAGTTTAAAAACAATGAGCAAAATAAGAACTTTTTTGTTAGACTGGTGTGCTTTAGAATTCTTCATGAAGGGTCTATCAAGTCTCTACCTTAATCTACACCCCCACTCGTACTGTAGAAAATTTAGGTTTTTTTATCCTTTTTTTGTTTTTGTTTTCGAGGAAGATTGGCCCTAACATCTGTTGCTAATCTTCCTCTTTTCTTCTTTTTTCTCCCCAAAGCCCCCAGTACATAGCTGTATATCCTAGTTGTAGGTCCTTCTAGTTCTTCTATGTGGGACGCCGCCTCAGCAGGGCTTGATGAGCTGTGAGCAGGTCCGTGCCCAGGATCCCAACCAGCGAAATCTGGGCCGCCAAAGCAGGACATGCAAACTTAACTGCTACGCCACCAGGCTGGCCCCAAACAGAAAGAGCCAACGCCTGAACAGGGAGTTGAACCCTGGACCCTCAGATTAAAAGTCTCATGCTCTGCCAACTGAGCTATCCAGGCCATTTTTTAAATTATGACGTTATTATGAGCACATTTGTGCATAAAGCTTTTAAAACAGAGTTCTGAATTATTTCCTTAGGCTAGACTCTCCAAAGTGTCACTCCAGGGCCCGAGAATATGAACAAGACTCTTGATACAGCACACCCACTGGCACTCCCAAAAGCAGAAGTGAGGGGACACCCGTTTTACCTCAACCTCACCTGCACTGGAACTCTCATTTAAAAAAACCATCGCCCATTTGCTAGGTGAAAAACAGTCCCATATTGATTAAACTCACCCTACTCTTTCTGGAATGAATCCACAGGCAATTCTAGCAGGACCATCTGGTGGTAATCCAACAGCCAGTAAGAGGGGAAGGGTGCCAACGCGGGAGCAGAAGTGCTCTCTGGTCCTTGGCCCCGGAGGAGCCACTGGGGTCAGGTGTCTGAGCCGGGCCCTGACTGCTCCTCTCACAGTCTGCCCTGGAGGGGACGGTTGGCAGAGCAGGGGGGAGGTGGGAAGGTCCAGAGGGAGGCCGGCCTTTCAGAAGGTGTGTTCACATAGCTCTGCTGATGGCCTGGCTTGCTGCAGGTGTCAGGGCTGAAGAGGGGAGATGCTTCCAATGGCGTTTCTGAGGAACGTGAGCCACATAAGAAACCTGGAAGCCTTCAGAAAGGGAAGGGGCTGAGGCCCCCAAGACCATGCTGGGGCTGGGCCTGCAGGGCCTATGACAGTGGATTCCACCTGCTACTTACAATGTCCCCTAATGGACCCTCTTTCACCCCACCTCAAACAGGGCATCGAAAGCATCGATCAGATCGCCAGCCTATGCCAGTCTGACCTGGAGGCCGTGCGAGCAGCAGCCCGGGAAGCCACACTGTCATTTGGTAAAGTCCAGCATGAAATGTTGTATGCGGTGCAGGGGGTTCCCAGGTCCTTAGAAAGGCTGTGCTCGAGGCCAGGGCCAGACCTCAAAAGATATAAAACAGCACACAGGACAGGCCCTGTCAGTGACCCGCTGACCTCCACTTGACCAAGGCAGGCTTCCTCCATGGTTGGGGTGGCAAGAAGCGATTTCCTTCTTAAGCTTCAGTTTATGACCCCTGGGCCTGAGTCAGATGCAAGGTGGGACGAAAGTGCAGCAGACTGTCGTGGACGTAGGGATGAGGCACTGGGTCCATGCGGGTTGGCTGGCAGGGGCTCCCCACCTCTGCCCTTCACAGCGGCACCCGAGACCGTCAGTAAGTCCCAAGGCCACCTCTGCCCGCCAGAGTAGCAAACACTGGGGTAGGGGACAATCCAGTGACAGATCACCTTAATATTTCAGGTGAAAAAGGACGCTTAGCTTTTGAGAAGATGGACAAACTTTGCTCAGAACAAAAAGAAGCCTTTTGCCAAGAGGCAGATGTTGAAATCACGATATTTTAAGAAGCCTCAGCTGATGAGCTCAAATCTGGCATCTTGATGTCTGCTGCTGCCCGGCTTCGACACGGGGACTGAGCTTCAGGTGGGGGCACCCTGTGTGCTCCCCCAGAAGTGTAAGCTGGCCAGAGCCACTCCCTGAGTCTCTGGACCAGTTACAGAGCCCCAGGGCATGAGTGAGGCCTCTGCACGGGAGCAGGAAAAGGTGACGCCCTGCACTCCGAGGGCGGCACAACTTTCATCAGACCATCAGCTTTTGGCTCTGACAAGGTCTGACCTTTCCCAGGATGCAGAGCTGGGTCAGCGCCAGCCAGTCATGCTATGAAGGGGCCAAGGCCAGGCAGGTGGAGGCCTGGAATAAAAAGCTCTGAGACGAACATGCTGAACTTGAGATCTCCCTGCGGGTTGCCTGGCCCAGCACTGCCGGTTCACTGAAGACGGGGACTGAGGCGGCGAGCGGGCCAACTGCCGGTGCTAAGGCGAGTGTGGTGGGCCGAGTTATTTCAACAGCAGCAAACTGTCCCCTGGTGAGCCGGAGGTGGGGACACACAGAACCAGGGTTCTACGATGCACTTTCTTAACACGAGCTGCAGCCCAGACACCACCGTGGAGCCTGCTGACCGTGGGCCTTGTTTCCACTGGTCAGTAGCATGAATGAAAGAAGATGCCCTGGGCCACGAAGCCTCGAGTGTCACATCAGCAGCAGCACTTGCTCTGACCTCACTAATCAACATGGAATCCAACTTCTGAAGCCAGTCCACTGAGGGCCTATTAAATAAATTGCTTCAGAAGCCACAGGCTGGCTTGAAGAAAGGTTTCACTGAAGAACATGTTTAAAGAAAGAAAATCAGTTGCCTATTTAAGTCTATTGAAAAAGCTCCATGCCCCGAGCTGTCTGTGTGAATAACGTCGAGAACCTGGGTTTGAATGCGGCTGTCAACAGTGGCATTGGAAAATTCTGTAACTTAAACGTTCTCATTTAAACTTCCCGTATATATTTTGTGCTTTTTGGTTTAACTTAGTATTTATTTGCCTTGTTCATATGTTCAATTTTCTGCAATTTCAATTAAAAAAACGATTTTTATTGGTGTTGTACTTTACCTGAGAAAAGTAGAAAGTAGTGGCCGTTGCCCCAAACCTCCTGGGGTGGTGGTGGGGGGACGGCCCCTCCTGTCCCTTAATGCTCCCCTCTCCAGTGTGGATTCGGTGAAGCGGGTCTCCACAGCAGGTGGGGTGAAGGAGTGCGGCCCTGGGCTCTCCCCGGTGCTCTCTGAAGGCTCCGATGCCCGCTCCTACGGGGCATGCTGCAAGGCCATGGCACAAACAGCTTCCTTGGCGGCCAGCTTTGAAACAGTCAGGAAGCCTTGAAGCTACAGGGAATTCTTTGTACTATTTTTGCAACATTTTGCAAGTCTGAAATTATTTCACAACCAAGTCTAAAAATCACTTTAGGATTTATATTTAATCTTGTACACGAAAGGAAGACTACAAGAGTTTTTTACACCTCATCATCATCTCTGTCAATTCCACATCAAACATGCCTCCACGGAGGTACCGAGATGGGATAACCATTGTGTCTCACAGGCGGTTGGTGATGGGACACATTCTTATGAGGTTTGAACAGTTCTTCAAACAACTTGTAGAAGTTTAAGTTATCCATTCAAAAGGTGGGGTTTGTTGCTGTTGAAGGAAATGGGCTGAGGCCTGAAGTGTTAAATAAACTCACCAGGCAGGGACAGTGCCCCCAGCCCAAAGGCACTCCCACTGCAAGAGGCCGCCATAGTTCTGAGACGCGGACAACTACGACCCCGCTGGATGGACAATGTCTGTTTCCCATCAGCAGGGGTGGACAGAGACAGGAGGTGCCCATCCTGGTTTAGGCCCATTAGGCAAAGAAATGGGAAGCACTCCAAATCCACATTCTTTAGAAAAAAAATTTTATTGTTGCAACTAAAATGCAAACCCATCATTTATATGGCAAGTTGGAAAACTGTCCAGTCTGACAGTTCTGTGAGGTCACAGAAGACCCTGAGACGCCCCCCACCCCACCCTGTCATGCATCCACGTAGACACACACCTGAAAAGGTATTATACCAAAACACCTCACTTTTTTTGTTTGTTTTTATTTTTGTAAAAATGGTTTATTCCATGGCCATTGTAAAAAATAATGACCTGATGAGTAAATAATGGCTTAAGGCATATAGCAGAGCAGCTCGCTACTTCTCTAACATACATGTAACAAGATGGAGAGCCATCTGTTTTCCAAGGATAGGAGGCTAAACCAGTATATCCATTTTGAAATGCTACTATATATATACACCCAAACTACTACATACATATACAGGACTTCAGGAACAAACAAATAAGCCCAACTCAGAAACGCTCACAGCCTGGCATCTCAGCCTTCTCCACACCTCACCAAGGCTCTGCGGGGCGATGCCGCAAATGTTCCCACCACAGAATTTCTCTGCACGGGCTTCTAACACGTGAAAGGCAAAATGTGAAAATGCTGGCAAAAGAGCAGCTCATGAGCTACAGCTGCCTTTTTTTCTTGTTAAAAAAGCCACTTAATGTGGAGATCTGAAGTTTCCCTCACAGGAAGAGTCGTGAGCACCATCAGTCCCCAGGGTCAAGGGCAGGGGCAGACACGCCTCTCTCAGCAAGGGCCCCCCGGACCTAGACGGCAGCAGGCCGACTCTAAGGGAAACACCCAGGTTGTTTCAAGAAGTGTGGTTTCCAACAGTTGCCTTGATTCCAAATCACGGTCTGCTCAAGAAGAATGTGAACTTGGAGAGTGAAGGCTGATCCCAAAGGTGCTGGGGGGGAGACCCTGCCTGGCTCAATGTCCAGAGTGTGAGGTGTGACTATGGCTTCCCACACCCTCGGAATGTCTGAGTTACAGTGGGACCCAGCTGGACCAGGACAGGTTGGGCCTCACCAGGAAGTCACCAGAGTGTCATGCCAGGAATTAGGCAAATATCTGTTACTGGAAAACATCACTCCATTGCTGAATGCCGATTATTTCAGCAACAGTCTTAGGAACCACAGCCATGTAATGATCAGATCATGCAAAGGCAGACTGGACTTGTACATGGGGGCACATACGTAGGCAGAGATCTAAGTATTTCAAGCACGTGGTATCTGATCTGGACACAGGAAGACGGTACATGCATTCTAATACACACAGGGGGAGCGGTGACTGGTGACCGCCAACAGGAGTCTAGCAGATAACCAGGGAGGGGGACGACCAGGAGAGGGGAATCTTCACATCACGTATCTTAAATATCCAAGGGGTCATTATATATTACCCCACTGTTCTATAAACATCTGCCGAACCTCTTCTCACGTTACCCACAGTGTCACCAAATAACGACTGCTTACAACGGTCCTCCTTTCTAGTACTGGTCTGACACACAGGCTCACCCCAAAGTCTTCTGTCCCCAGCACTACCTGAGGGTTCATTATTGTACTTTTTTGATAAAGCCCTTGATGCAAGGCTGACATCAAAAAATTTTAATACATTATTGGTTTAAGAAAATGCTAGTGCACTATGGATGCCTTTGGGGAAAAAAATAAATATCGAGTGGAGAGGCTCCTACATGCAGTCCCTGTGGAGGTCTATGGGGAGGACGTCGTGTGCCGCCCGCCTGGGACACACGGAGCAGGAGCACCGGGTGAGGTGAACCTCATGACGTGCGCAGGCCACCTCTCTGTGCCACCAGCACAGTGCTCTCCTCTGCTCTCCTCCAAAAATGGGTGTGGATTTGGTACTCAAAGGAAGGAAAGGGGGAAAAAAATTAAAGGATAAGGCAGGAGACCAACAGCCTGCGGAGGGTAGTTTTAGTGCAGAACAAACGTCCGTCCGGGTCACGGCTGGCTACGCTGTCCGTCGGCCCTTACCTACCACGGCTGCCTGCTAGTTGAGCTCGGGCTACACGAGCAGAGGCGGACGGGGGGGTGGAGGTGGGTCAGATTACGTGTTGCTGTTGGACAGGAACTGGAATGAAACCAAACATTTTCAGATGAGCCCGGACCCACCGCCGCAGAGCCACAGCCTCACGTCCCAGCCCAGCCACCCCACCCCTGGCCACTCCAGCCCCCAGTGAAGGGGGTTTTAATTTTTTTTTTTTTTTTTTTTACGATAGCTCCCCCTTCCCAAAATTCACCTCTAAGGAAAAAATTGTTTGCTCATTGCTAAACCATCTGATGCACTCAAAGATGGTCGCTTCGAAAGAGGTAAAATATTTAAAATCATAAAAAAAAAAGTCTTGTGAGGTGATTTCCGTGACCAGAGTTTTGAGGCTAATCCTCTCTCTTCTCTTCACTTTAACAGCAACACACTTCTAATGTGTGGACTTCTACTGAAATGGTATTTATATCCCAAATGAGGTGGAAACTGCTCCTTCTGGATCTCGACAGCAGGGTGAAATCTGGTGGCCACCCTGTGGTGACCTCTGACCCTGAGGCAGGGGCCTCGAGGAACCCCGTTTTTGGGGATGGAGCGAGGAGGGCAGAACATGAGCAAGATGGCCGTAACAAGAAGGGATGGATGGAGAAATGAATGATGAAAACCAGCGGGGACACCCTGAGCAAAAGCAGAGGCCGGGTTTGTTTTGTAGAGATGGCCTTTTTTGTTATTCTTCTTAAAACGGGAAAGCTTGTGGGCACCGTCCATGCTCAGTGTGCGCACAGCAGAGGAAGGGACCGAGCAAGACGGCGTCCTAACCCTCAGACCCTCTTCTCCAGAGGAGTTTACATTCGTTGTGTGGAGTCTTTCCCTGGGAAACCAAATAGAAACTGTGTATCTGCTTACACCACCTAAGGGTACGGGTACAGGAAAGTTTCATAAGTGCCTAGTCTTTTTTTCCAGAAATAACAAAAAGCTGCTTTTTATAAAGGTTAAAAACAACAATGTGTTGTAATTCTACTATTTTTTTTTCAAAAACAAATGAACCAAAAAAAAAAAGAGAGAGAGAGACGTATTTGGCATTTTCTCTACTTACTCCTGAATAGGTTAAGGCCCTGAGATTAGACTCTCATATTCTTGGGACCACAGGGCTCCTTAAAACCCCAGTGCATCAATCCTCAATTCTCTCTTTAGCCCTTCACAGTTCCAGACTTTAAAAACCTTTGATCTGTTTCTTCTGAGACTGGCTCAGATCCTTGCACAGCGCTGGACGCTAACGCCAGGCTGTTGGCCAGTGCTCTCTGTACACACGGTCTTGCCAGCACGTCCGTCAGTGAAAACATACCCTGTAGCAGAGGTACGCGCCGGCTGTGAGGACTGTGGCCATGCACATGTTGACCAGGAAGGGCTTCCAGTGAGTCAGCGCCTGGTCCTGCTGCTCCTCAGGTGGCGATGGCTCCCCCTGGGCAGGACCTCCCCCCACGACCCGCCTTCTGACTTCAGTGTCTTGACTCGTGCTGAGGAATGAGAGAGGCAGAGAGCGGTTACTCACTCTGGGAAAAGGATGGCAAGGACGCGACCATTATGGGAGGAGTTCTAGGAAAATACGAGCACGGCAATGCTGACAGTGGCCTGAAGCCCACTTGTCACCGCCTCCCCCCAGGGGCCCAGGTGGCCCCCACAGCCAGGGTAGGGTTCTGGAGACCTGCGGACTCCTTGGTGGTAGAGGGTGGTAGGGTCTGAGGAGAAATACAGCCACTGGTGCAAAGACAGGTGCTAACTTTGCCCTGGGGTCTGCTTACGGAATGGTCCCCTTCAGATCAGGGAAGGCAACGGCACGGCCCACAGGCTACCATCTCCACCCTGGGCACCCTAGAGGTGCTGATTCACAGGGCCCTTGTCACTGCTGACACGAAGACACCACGCATTCCCACTGCCCTTCAGCACTGACCCTCTGCCCACCCCACTGCAGGTCTGAGTCCCCAGCACCAATCCAATCCTGCCAGTAGGACCGGCGCCCAGGCGTTCTGTGCGCAGTCTGTCAGCTGCCTTCCTAGTGGCGAGCCAGAGCCACCCGGCGGGGACGACGTGCACTGTGTTCTCGCTCCAGGGCTCTCGAGAGAGGTCAGCAAAGGCTTGTGGACCACGAGGAGCCAGGCTTTCCTCTTCCTCCCTTCCCTAGGCCCTTCCTTGTCCACCCTTGTCTCCATCAAGGAGGCCCTGGCCACAGAAGTCCTGGCTCACATGTGCATCTCCACAGCCTTCCCACCCCAGCAGCATCTTGTGTGACTGGCAGGACCACCTGAGGCACCACCTTGCCTGGAGACAGGAGGAGGCTGCACGAAGCCCTTGCTTTCTGTCACCCACCCTGCGAGGCCTTGGCTGCAGGACTGAGGCCTGTGTGCACGTGGGCTCCCACTGGTGTCCAGTGGCACTTATGTTTTTGGTACAACTCCATTTTTCTGGCACTTTCTGCCTTTTAGCTTCCCAAATCCACACTTCCCTGCTTACCACCTTCACACACAGTGTGAAAGGCACCGCTCTCCACAAGTTTTGATGAATAAAGAAACAGAACACATAGATGAATGTGACACAAGTCATTTGCCAGCTCCCGTCTCTCTCATCCTAGGCCCCCAGAGAGCCCTCAGATGGAGCACACGGGCCCACCCTGAGAACGTCAACAGAGGCCCTGGGAAGCTGGGCACAGTCTCACTGGGGGAGAGTCACTGAGCCATTGCTCAGCACGTCACATGGCACCTGCTCTGGAAGGCCCCACTGGACAAGTGTCTCTCAAGCCCCAGAGCCAGATCCTGTGCTCCTATGGTAAGTACCTGGGGCATGAAGAACCCTGGGGATTCAGGTTCATGGGTCAGGACTGGGGCCTGGCAATCAGCATTTAGCAAGGTGCCCAGTGAGATTCTGATGATGAAATTAGCCAGAGGACCCAGTGGGGCACACAGCGTGGGTAACTCGCTTTCTCATGTACTGTAACCCCAATGTCTGGCCACATCGATAGCCCCAGATCCCATTCTTTAACAGCTGCAGAATCTCTAACACAGAGAGAAAGCATGATTTATCTAATCTCTGGATATATCATGGGCTCATCTCTAACTTTCCCCATTACAGATGCCGCCACAACGAGCAACTCTACCTACACATCTCTTTGCACACTTGTTTGAGAATTGCTGCAAGCTCAATTACTAGAACTATCCGAATGCTGGGTCAAAACGTGCACTCATCTTAAACTGCCCTCCAAAAAGCAGGTAGCAAGGGCACTGCCCCCACAGTCTCAGGCTCGGCTAACTCCCACTTATTCTTTAAGCTTCCACATGGTGTCACCTCCTGCAAGCAGCCTTCCTTGACCATCTGGGAAGGTTCAGTGTCTCTTCTCTAAGGCTGACCACCTCAGAGGGCTCCCCCATCACATCACTGTCCACGGGCTTCCACTACAATCTACCGTGCCCTTCTCAACAAGATGATCTAGAACACTGACGAGGGGCCATGTTCTAGTTATCTCAGATTCACAGGCATCAACAGGTGCTCAATAATCTTTGTTAAACTACGAGGAAGCAAAATGACAACCATTTTAATCACAACTGCATGAAAAGGTCAAGTTCCCAAAAGGACCATCTTGGGGGCTGAAGGTCCGTGGTCAAGCCTGTACATCACGTTTCAGGCCTGGCCAGAAGCCTGGAGGCGGGCACTGTCATTTAAAGGGTGGCAAGACCCCACTCAGCCTTGACAAACTCCTGATTCCAACGAGACCACAAGGTGGTGCTAGACCCCAACTGAAGTCATCACTTTCCTGGGCCAACCCGTGGCTCAATCCCCGTGTCCTCCAGCCAGAGGACGGGCAGCATGGTCCAGGGGCCCCGTTCCCCAAGGACATAAAAGTGCTGCGTGCCAAGAGGAGGCTGTGTCCACAGGGTTTCAATATCAACATGTGTTTCTGGAATAGAAAGTCATTTCCCCTCACCCCCAATAAGCCAGGACCCTCACATTACCTTTCCATGCTGCAGGGCACACTTAAGGGGGTTCTAGTTTCTTCCTTGATGGGGCCATCTTTCTCCTCCTCGGTCCCATCCTGTACCCACTGGTGGTTCGGGAAGAACTCCTTGCACTTTCCATTGTGTGGCTCCGGGACTCGTTTGGGTGGCCGGGGAGGTGGAGGGACGTGCTCAGGTGGGGGCTCCAGATCCTCATGGGAGAGCTCCTTCCACTGCTCCTGGAAAAGACAGCAAGAGGAAGTCCCATTACTGTTCACGTTTGGCTGGTTCGCCAGGAAATCTGCTCCCCTTTCAGGGAACAGAGGTGACAGGCTAGTGAGCAGCTGGTGAGGGGCTCTCTCTGCTCCTTGGGTCTCCAGACATACTCGGAAGATGAAATCTGAAAACAGTCTGTTCTCCCTCTCAATGTTCTCTATGTGAGTACTTCAAAGGCACAAATTGGAACACGGTGAACCTCTCCACAACTTTCTAGCTATTTAAACCAAAGGACAGCTATTTCCTCTGACATACGATAGTGTTTGAACTTTGACAACTGACAGCCTCCTTCTTCAGAGACAAAACTTTACAATCAACACACCTGGACAAAAGCAAAAGCAATGCTGACCTGCACTGAAGCGTCTCCCATGATGAACTTGGCACCTTCGATCACAGCTAGGTAGGAGAAGCGGAGCTGGTCTGCTGTCTGGATCAGTCCCATCCGAAACTTCCTCATTTCTAACAGAACTTTCTTGATATCAACAGAAGAAGGGTCTTTCCTCTTGTCCATCTGAAAGCCAGAGAGGAGACTTATGCAACTCAGCCAGCTCCAACCGCCCAGCACAGTGTGACTGTGCGTTCTGGACGAGAGCTCCCGTTCTACTCAGGGAAACCACAGTGGGGAAGGCTGAGTACGAGAAAAGGTGAGAAAAGGCAGCAAAACTGGGACCACTGAGCGCAGGGGAAAGAATGACAGAGAGGGGGATTCTTTGGATCTTCCTGGATTCCACTTTAAAATTAAGAGCATCCTGCCAAACAACGCTACTTTCATGGGAAGGAAGTTATAAAAAGCGAAGATCAAAGCTGATTTACTGCAGAGATGATAACAGAGAAGCTGTGGCCAGGCCAGAGCAGAGGTGTCAACGTGTCCCTTCTCTTCTTGAGGTCCTCGAGGGCCTCCTTACCAGCAAGAGGCAGGTGTCGGCCAGACAGAAGGTCCCCGACCTGCCGATGCCAGCGCTGCAGTGCACCACGATGGGGCCGTGCTCCAGGCTGAGGGACCCCGACTCGCGGACTTTGAACAGAAAGTTCAGGAACGAGGCTGGTGATTCGGGGACTCCAAAGTCAGGCCACGTGGTGTAGTGGAAATGTAAGATCTCTCGAGTTTCTTGAGACTGAAAGAGAAAAATACTCATGACGCTTCTAAGAGAACCATCTGTACAGAAAGGACTAATTCCCAGCAAGCGCGAAGAGCCTTCCGGCCCATCAATCTCTGAGGGCAGCTTCAATGCTCAGGCCTCCTCCCAGGGGCCACGTGTCCAGTCCACACACACCAAGCACGAACGCTGGGCCCTGTGCTCCACGCTGGACCTGCTTGAGTTCACTTCCTTTAGGACGGGACAGTCTCGCCCACCTCTTTTCTCCAATGTCCCCATCACCTCTGCTGTCTTCATGGTCACAATGATTTCTCTCCACCCCACGAGTCAGAAGGATGCTGCACTGGCCCCCACGATAGCCTTGTCAGAAAGCAGGAGTTTCACCCGAGGGAAAATGAACCCACACGTGTGCGGCACCAGCTCTGGGGAACTCGGGGCTTTATAAGACGATAACGTAATTAACTCAGCCACTCACTGATGGCTGCCATGTGTGGCTCACTACCTGGCGGAAGATGATCCATGAGGAGGAGGATGTTGACAAGACCAGCAACAACCGGCCCCATGACCTGCGAGCTACTTTGTTTCAGAGCTGGGCACCTCGGCTCACTGAGTTCTCACACCAGCCCTTCGAGGCATGCACTCCATCATTCCCATTCTCCAGATTAGGAGACCGAGGCTCGGAGGCCAACTTTCCATTAAGTGGGGGAGTAGGAGTTCAAATCTAAGTTCTCTTGACCCCAGAGCCCACGTTCAGAGCCCATTCCAGAACTTTTGAAAGGACGACCCCGGCTCTAGTTCCCAAGTGTTTCTCCCCCTGGCCCGGTCTGATCTCCAAGAAGCAGAAAGAAGAATGGGCTCGGGTGCCCTTTCCAGCTCTGCTCCTTACTCCGAGCCTACGAGAGTCCACTTCCCGAGTGGAGAGTGCTCTCCAGCAGCGATGATCAAAACGCAGTCCTCGCCGGGAGGAGAGCACCCAAGATCTTTCCTGAGCTAGGGGCACGGTGAGAGGGAAGAGGTCCCTGGGAAGAGAGGCCTACAAGCTGTGCTGGAGGGGCACAGAGGAAGCCTGCAGACAGGCGCCACCCCAGCCTTGAGGGTCTCCTGCTGCGAGATGCCAAGGGCCAGCTCAGTGCCCAGGCCACCTGGAGAGCAGCTGACGGCGAGAGGCTTCAGGTGGGAGACCTGCTTACCGACAACATCTCCCTTCATCTGGGAAGTGTCCACCACGTGGCAACCACATACCAGCCACGATGCCAGGCAACGACAAGGTGAAGACACCACTCTGCCCGCCAGAGCTCACAGCTTAGTTATAACAACCCTCCCTGACCCTGTTGTGATGAACACAACGACCTAACTAACTAGCAAAGAACACACACACTCAACCCTGAGCCAGCCACGACACACACTGGTATCTGCCTGCAGAGCCGGAGACAGCCGCATATGACAGCAGGATAACTTATGGGATCACACGAAGCACTCCATTCTTTCCTCCCTAGAAAATAATCTCCTTATACTTTAATGCCTCTTCTATTTTTTAGGGAAAGAAAAGCACTTAAAAATATATTTTAAAAAACTGCATAAGAAAACATGCCAAAAGTAAGTTCTTTCTTTTAATCCTTAAAAACGTGTGTGGGTTATCACCTGTTTACACCCTCCTCACACCTGCCCACTTCTTTCTCAGGGAATTCATTCTAGACCTGTGCTTCAACAGATACACATGTCTGAGGACAGACTTTTTAGAAACAAAGTCTGATCGAGCAAACAGCTTCTCCAGACATCACAGCCTCACAGGCTGCATTCACCCTGCCACACGAACAGCACCAGCCTCTTCTGCTCTGTCCCATGTCTGTTTCTCTCAATAAGCAGGAGAGATTTTCTTGTGTTTACCAGAAGTCACTCTTCAAATGTCAGGCTTGCAAATGCTAAAAAGCATTTAAAAAGTCTGCTACATAATCCTCCAGGCACATTCCAATAGACTGCCAACATTATTCCTGAAAATCCTCCATCACACCCCGCCATCATGTCCCCAGCGCCTCTGCGCAGGGCGAGGGCAGGGCTCTTGCTATCACCGGGAGAGAAGAGAGCACTCAGATAAAGTGCACCGCTGCATTCCTCAACAGCCATGTGATTTTAACCTTTTCTCTGCTTTACAGTAACTTGTGCTAAAGTTCTCGATCTTACTTCAACTATTACTTCAACACCAGGAGTCATGGTGACTATAGAGCAGAAAGTTGAAAACTAAGACGCGAACGTAGCTCAGAAGCAGATCTTCCTCTTCAACACAGCCCAGCAAGCCCCAAACCATGTGATCCTCCCAGCGCCCCACCTTTACTTCTGATGGCTCATCCGCACTGCTCCTCGAATAACCCCACGGGACCTGCTAACCCTTCCCTCGCGCGCTCTGACCCTGGTGCTCCAACACTTCACATATATCACCCCCTCCAATCTGACAGCAGAGGAAACTGAGACACCATGAGACGTGACACCCCCTTGCCCACAGTCTGGCAGTTTGATATGGTGGCCAGGAATCAACCCCGGGCAGTTTAGTTCCAGAGTGTGGTGGCTGACGACTGCGTCTGAGGGCGCCCCCAGGAGCTGTCCTGGGCTCCCTTCCACGGTTCCCTGTACTGGCATGGGTCCCTCAGAGTGATGGCTTAGGTGAATTATTCAGAATCCGCATGGGCAGGGCCTTCCGGGGTGCTGTTTCTTAGAATAGTGCCCTGTCATGTCCCAAGACCACCTTTTATTGACAGCCAGCAGCTGGCGTTATAAATTCCTTCCCACAACAAATGAACCCAAGACCTCACCTAGAAAACTTACACCGGCTATGAATCGAGTCAGCCCTGGAAAGGAGGGCCCTTCTTCCCCCGCTTCAGTCTAAAGAGGTTGTGGATAATGCAAGAAGGCAGTATGCTCTGCTGGGACTGAACTTGCAGGCTGCCCCCTCCGGACCTCTGCAGTTGCAAAGGCAGGAATAGATAAGTTTTAGGTAAGAAACTCCCTTCTCCCTAAGAACTGGTGTGAAGTAGGTGTTAAAGTTTGGAGAGAATTCCATGGAGAAGGAGGTACCTACGACCCTCCTCCCGCCCCCTCAGGCACCTCTGGTCACCATGGTGTCCAAACCACACTTTGCTCAGCGTAAACAAAACCCGGACAGACTGGCCTTAGGTAGTATCACCCAAGGGAAGAGAGGCCTCAGCCAATAACCATCTGAAGGACTTAATCAAGGGCATGCCATACTCACTGTGAGGTTTTCTAACTCTAGCTGTCGTACTGTGTAATATGACTTAATGTCTTCAGAGATCAATGTTAATTTCAAATTTGTGTCTTCAAAGATCATTTCTTTTTCTTCTTTTTGTGGCCAGTACTGTGCACATTTTAACTAGGAGAGAAAATAACACTGAATTACTGTGAGCAATTGACTATTTTCCTATGACAAGAGGTTCAGTGTACCTTCCACGAGCTTTATGATAACCCAAAGGCTTGGGGTCGTCTGACCTTGGAAGTTGCTGTCATCGTAACCTGCCTGCCTCTTGAGGAGATGCGGAGGGGCCCATGAAGATCTAGCCAGGGCTAGTTGTGCACACAAGGCTCAGACTTCCAAACCCAGCTGCTCCTGGTTATGCACACAATGAGGTGTTTCGGGGGTCTGATCCTTTCCTTCTCATCGACGAGGTGGAGCCAGATTGCACAAGAGGTTCAGTCGCTCACAAACTACCTTACGTAGCCATTTCAATGACTGCCAAGACACTGCTCAGTGCCGCTGGCATAGGGTACACCCCTCCCCTGAGGAATATAACAGGCTAAGTGAGAACAAGCTCAGAGGAGCCCCTGCTCGTGAAACCCCTGAAGAGCGAAGGGCTGTGATCGAACGCAAACTAACGTCCAGAGAAGGCCTGAGAGGGGCTCCTCCACGGTTTGGCACCACCCACTGCCCCACCCCACCCTTTCATTCTGGTTTGGTTCAGTTCAGAAAAATACTTTCAAAGTTCTAGTTTAATAATTTCAGAAACTACCTGATGGTCTTGATTTAAATGTAACATTAACCTTTTCTTTAAAGCAAGAAAACTCCCAAAGATTTGGTTTCGTTTAGAGTTTAAGAAAGAAAATTTGACTCAAATTTTGTGGCATCCTTTGCTTGAGCTAAGTTTCTGCACCAGTTACTCAGACCTTTCTGCTTGCCAATGACGGTTCTGGACAAAAGCTGGAGGTAGACGGGGCTAAGCTGCCAGGTCCAAGGGCCAGAAGGATGGTCACCGCCTGGACAGAGGGAACCTCAAAGACACTACGATTTCCACCAAGTGAACTATCAGTGTGTGTAAACAGCTCTTTGGTAAATGGTACAAATTCAGACACTTGTAATTCAGCACACACTGACCTACTCAAATCCCCCTCCGGGGCAAAGGATGACTGTGCCTGAAAGCCCACAGCAGGTGGAGGGAGTCCCTCCAGGGCCAGCCTGTCTGTCAGGGCAGACTGTTGTAGCAGTGACAAGGTGGCCCGAGGGAAACACTACGGATGTGCCATGGGAATTCAGAGGAGATAAACGTTTCAGGCTGGCTGAGGTTACCAGAAAGAGAGATCAGAGAAGGCTCTACGGAAGAAGCGGCCTCTGACAGAGGCGTGTTTTGAAGGATAACTAGGATTTCCTAGGCAGTGACTGCAAAGAAGACAGTCTCAGAGGAGCAGCGGAGATGTGGCTAACGGAGGCCCAGACCACGCCCGACTCTGGCAGCGGGCCCAGGAACCAGCAGCCTCACCTGGGACACTGAGGAACTAGCAGGCTCTTGAGGAGGTGGAGATGGAACCACAAATGCCTATCAGTCCTGCTCTACTGAAGCTGCTCGCTGACCAAAAAACAGCACAAAAGCAGAGAGAGAGAGAAACAAACCAAGGAACACCAGAGTGTGATGCCGATGCAGCATCAGACTTCACGGTGCCCAAACAGAAGGCTGACAGGGCTTTCTAACGAGCCCAGACACGGCCCACCTGAAAGTCCTGGCCAGCTCCACCCATGTCCCTTCCCCACACTGATGACGAGCTGCCAGAGACCAACCCCCGGAATGAGGCCAACCTGTTGGCACTGAGGCAATTCTGCCACTCAGGACACGGAAGCATGAGTGACACGGCAAGATCCCACGCTTAGCCAAAGTGGTGGGGCAGCTGAAAGCATGACTTTTGAAGACACTTAAAGGATGCATTTATTCCCACACTTCGAATAATTACACTTGGGTAATGCCTTAAGAACCCAGAAACAAAGAGATGGCCCTGGTAGGTGCTGGGGTGGGCCCCCAATGCAGCAAGCAGAGGGAGAATGAAGCAAAGAAGCAGAGATGCAGAATGGCCAATCGCCACCAAAGAGGCCAACGTTTTCATGTCTCACAGGCAGGGAAGATGAGTCTTTTAAATTCCACCTCCACTTGGCAAGCACTCACTTTCAAAAACAAACAAAAAGCCTAATAAATCTCTGTAATCTGGGTAAAGACCAAGACTTTGGAACTCTACAACTGAGGAATTCTGGCACGTACTAAGTGGCAATCAACCAGTATTTATTTTTAAGAACTCTTACGCATCTTCAGTAACATGCCACGCGCTGCTCTCTGTCATTTCCTGTAGAAATTTTTGTTTTAAACACACAAAATAAAACAAAACAAAATAAGCACAAGATCACTACTTCTTGTTAGCCTGTTAAACTGATACATATCGACCTGAAAAGGAGATTTATTTTATTAGAAAGCAGTTCTTCACCAGGATTCAAATTGAGGCACGTCTTGGGTTGGCACCAAACAGCAACATGGCAGTGCCAACACACTGGCGTCTGTCACAGCTGCCATTACCACCATGAAGGCGGATGGGAGAGAGAGTCCTTGGGGCCTTCCAAAACAAATAGCTAGGCAACCTTAACAAAATTCTAAGAAAGTCATCTGGGGTGACCCTGTGACAGATGATTTGGTATTCCCAAAGAATGATGAACACAGAGAACTAACCAAGCAGAGTACGAGAGAGTTGGACCAGGCCTAAGGTCCCAAACAAGACAAAATCCAGTCTCAGGCACAAAAGCACCTTAAATCAAACAGCATCTTCAGTAGGGACTTCAGGAGAGACACAGGCGATGCTTCTGGAATAGCAAGGTAAACTCATCTTGTTTATTTCCCCAGCCCAGACAACAATCCCAATCCTTACACACGTACGCACTCTACACTGATGAGTCTAAAGTCAATTTTTAAATCAAACCAAAGAGGACTTGAGCCATGTGGACGACCCCCGTCTAACACACACAATCACTGTGTGACAACTGTTTTCCAGGAAGCACGGGGTCCCCAAAGGGTAAGAGGCACGTTTGCCAAAAATAAGAGGGGAACATCCTATACTATTTGGTGAAGGAAGGAAACCAGAAAACAAATATGCATTAAATGGAAACACTCCGCAGGCTGGTTTTTACCACGGGCTCGGTGGATAGTTTATAATTAGATTAGCCAAGCAAATAAGAGGCTGCAACTTCTTATATTTTTTCCCAGTCAGCCCTTACAGGGGTGATAACGTTGATGCCAAACTGAAAATGTTGATCCCAAGGCAACTTTAAGAATCTCATACCATATGTTGCTTTTCATGCCAATTTGCAAGCCCCAAGGACCCTGAGTAGAAAGAGTGGTTACAAAGGAAAACAGGGACTACTGTCACATTGTCACAGTAAACTACAATAAAACCAACCAATCATGTTTCTTTACGGCCAACATAGCAATCCAAGGGGAAAGGCTGTCACAGTGGATCTGTGGTCCATGTATGGTCAGCCCTGGGTGGGAGACAACCAAGAGCAAGGCCTGGTGAGGGACATTAACCACAGTGCCAGGACTCGGCTCCTTGCTGGACTGTGACAACAGTAGCTAAAGCAAACTGTGTGCAAATAGCAAAGAGGTTTCACCTGAACTTTTAGCAACAAATATATAAAAAGCAAATGCTACCATCCACGATGATTTTTGAGTAAGTCAGTCTTGATTTAAAACTCCCAACCCTCAGTACCATCTAGAACAGTGGTTCTCAACAGGGGGCAAGTCTGCCTCCCAGGGATGCTGGACGGTGTGCGTAGACATTTTTGGTTGCCACAAATCGGGGTGGGGGTGCTCCAGGCATGTAGTGGGTGGAGACCAGGGATGCTGCTCAACATCCTCCAATGCACAGGACAGCCCCCCCCAACTGTAACAGAACGATCCAGCCCCCGGGTCAGCAGTGCTGAGGCCCAGAGACCCTGGGTGCTTGTGCCCCGACACCTGCACAGCCGCCACGTTTCACTTTCCTCTGCGGAGGGACAGTGTACGAGGTGGGAACCTAATGTTTTGTTTCCTTATTCAAAACTGCTGACAGGAGTGGTGACGGGGGGCCGGTTTGCTTCACATCTGCAACTTCACGTTTTACTAATGAAGCCACTGAAGCAGAAAAAAACAAAAACCACTTTCACGGAAAAATTTTTTTTCTAAGACAAGAAACATTATTTCATTAATTGAACACTCAGGCAAGCTCTTTATCTATTATTATTGAGCAAATAAATGCTTTCCTTTAAGAAAAGGGGGCCAAGACAAACAGGATTTCAAGCAATGCTGCTGCGAGAGGACCATCTGCTGTCACTCAGACGGCGTCTGTCGGGGGAGGGGAATGGCTCTGCAGGGAAGGCTGTGAGTTTTCACTGCTGAGGACTCCTCTGACGTGCCACCTCTTTGCACTTGCAGTTCTCCCTCTAGGGCCATGATTGTGCTTTCTCTGGAGGGGTGGCTTCTCTGGAGCCCTCACGCTCTTGCGGCAAGCCATGTCTGCGTCCCGAGGTGGCCAGGACAGCTGTGAGAGCAGTGCCCGCTGGGCCCAGAGAGCACAGGCCAGCACCTGGTGAGGCCGGCACACCCAGTTCTCTGCCCGAGTCACAGGCTCCTGTTGCTCTCCAAATCCTCAGCTCCCCTTCTCCTGGGGCCTCCTCTCCGAGGCTGCAGAGCCCCAGAAATGTGGGGGTGTCTCAGCCTGGGGAGCGGGGATGTGGTGTCTATTCACTACGCTGAACACCACACTGCCCTGCACACGTACACAGTCTCACCCGGGAGACCCCACAGAGTGAGACATGCAGGAAGGGAGAGCACGAGCCCTAGACGGACACCCGTAGAGGAGTGAGGGTGGGCACTGTGCAGACCCTTAGCCCAGAGAACATGGCAAGAAACGAAAAAAAAATAGTTTGTTCTTGACTGAAGTTTGGGGTTGGAGGTGTGAGGGGGGGGTCCAGGCTAACAGGGCCCAACCACGCTGGACCTGCAGGCACATCCTGGGGGTAGTGGGGAGCCCCAGAAAGGTTTTCAGCTGGCAAGAGGTGTAGTGAGCCTGGGACGGATGCACACGGGGCAGGGGCCTAAACAAATGTACACCTCTAGCCCCCTTCCCCAGGTAAGCTTTAAGTTGCACAGAGCTTGGAAGGAAGGATGACGCAAACCCGGAAGTAAAGGCACAAGCAGACACCGCCCACATTAAAGAGGTGCGGCCAGCAGCCGAGAGCCAGGCGGTTTGCAGAGGCGCACCCAGAGCCCAGCTGCTTCCAGGGCTCCGTGGACGGGAGGCACCTATATCAGCCAGGAAAGCAGACACGATGAAGATACAGTAGCAACCTGCTTTTCAAAATAAAACTACGCTGGCACAGCTCTGTGATGATGCAGCAGCACAGGCACCACAGGGGAGAGGAGAGCAGAAGACATACCACACTCTGGAGGGAGACCACTGATGCCCCGGGGGGCATGGGTCAAGGGCAATTTTCCTTTTTTCCCTCTTCTTAATTTGCTTATTTATCTGACTTATTTACAATAAACATGTACACATTGCTTCTTTAATTTTCCTTATAAAAAAGACACTACATAAAAGAAATATAATAGCAATTTGAAGAAATAAACAGACAAAAATGTGAACTTTATGGGCTGACATACAAACGGACAGTGACAGAAACAGCAGACAAACCCAGGACTCACCGAGCCCTTCTCCATCACTCTGTTGAGCATGACAACGCCTCTGCTCTTCTGCTCCCACACCATCTCCCAGAAGTGACCGCACGTATTAGGCAAAGGGCCCTGCAAACACACAATCCACAAAGCACAGGTTGTTTTACACAGAAACGTCCTCGGTGACAGCTCACAACTGGTGGTTCAGGGACGACAGTGCCCTCAGGCAGGGTGGTGGCTGAGGCTGGGACAGAGCCCCACCTCTCTCCCTGCCTAGTGATCAGTAACCACAATTCTATTTTCTAACACACAGTGAAAGGTCATTTCCGCTTCTCAGGGCTGGTTCAGGGCTGAGCAACAGAGGAGAGGACACGCTGATCCTGCTTTCCGGTTTGGGCTGGCCAGCTGAGGGGCTCCACTGAAGTCCATCCCCAAAGGCGGGTGGAATACTGGACAAAACTACTGGTGCAGGCGAGAGGCAGTGTGGGGAAGTGATCAACAGAGACACTCTGGCCTTCGAGTCCCAGCTCCAATCACTTATCATCTGTGTGACCTTGGACAAGTCACTTCACTTCTCCATGCCTCAGTTTCTCCACCTATCTTACTTGACGAATCATAGCCCCCACTTGTAGGGTTTTGAAAATTAACTATGTTCATATATATAAAGGCCTTACCACAGTACCTGGAACACAGCAAACACCCAATAAAATTTTAGCTATTACTATTAATAATGGCGAACTTGACCACAGAGAGCCTTCATCCCTGGACCATGGAACATAAGAGATGCGGACACACAAATGGTCAGTCAGGTGGCCCAAGGAGGACAGTGGCACCGGGGCATGGCCCGTCTCACTCCACCCCACCTGGCAAGGGACAGAGATGCTCACTGGACACAAGGGTACGAATGCCTCCAGTTTGTCTCAATTTTTAGTGCTGCCTGGAAGGGACATCGCCTGTCACCTCCATGTCAGAGCGTGCCACCTCCTCTGGCCAGCACCACTTATTCTCGAATGATTTCCATTCTCACCTATTTTCACCCCAATTCTCCTTATTGTTTCCATCTTTTCCCTCACCACACTTTCCTCGACCACAGAGCCCTCAGTGCCTTCTCACCTTCTTCCCTGAACTCATCTTGGACTTGCTGCCTGAGCCAAGAAGTCTGCACCCCATGTTTGTGCTGCAGGGACCCAGACCACAGGGATTACATGTGCATCTCTTCCCCGCAACTAACAGAAAACGGCTCCTGGAAGGCAGGAATCATGTGGACTCTGTCACCGGGCCCTCCACAGTTACTAGCCTGTCACCTTCCCTAGCCCCCAACATCACCCCAGTCCAGAATGAGTCTGAGGAATTAAAAATCACATAGGATCTAAAAGGACGCACACCAAACTTAGCCAACCCTTCACAGGCGAGGTGAAGGTGGGCACCTCTGACATTATTCTCTACACTTCTACACCTCTGGCTTCAAAGAAAGAGACTACAGACTTCTATTATTTGCATCACGAACAACAACAAAAACAAAAAATAGGCAGGCCTTTCTTGGTTTAGTGGCTTCGAAAATGTTTCAGTCATAATGTCTAGGGGTACAACTCTGGGGTCAGGCTGCTTAGATCCCCTTTGTAAATCCCAGGGCAAAAGGAGACCACGTAAGCACCTAGATACATCCGTGGTACCACCTAGAACACAGACAGAACTTCAGCTGTGCCAAGTAACCGCCAGGGACCGGGTGTAGGAGGCCAGCAGTGTGATTTCCTAAGCTCCACCTGACTTCATACATTCTGCCCATCTTTGCTTTGGGCTTCCTGACCCCATACTAAAGTTGAATGGCCGAAATCAGGAAGTAAGACTCGATTCTTCTAAAAAGAGAAGTTCTGAAGAAGCCACTTTTGCCTCAACCTCTTCCCAGCAGCTTGCCACCATCAGGAATCTCTGTCACCCCACCCCAGCCCACCCCGGGGGGCTGGGAGGCCCATGGGCTGAGGGGCTGGTAAAGGCCTGCCCCCTACTCATATACCAAGAATTTACTCAATGGACCCCCAGGACTGAACACAGCCTGGCTGACGTTCCATACACTGACTGGGAGGCTCCTGGGCTGACTGTGGTCATGGAAGGAAAGAAACTGCGACAGGACAGAAAGGGGCAGTGATGCAGGCCAGGCTGGATACGCCTTGGTATAACTCCCTGCCCCAGAGCAGCCTTTGCTCATAGTGCTTTCTGGCTTCATTATCATTTTAATCTCCAAATATTAAGCAGAATTATGATATTCAAATCAGCCTATATTCCAAAGCCAGAATAAGACCGATAAACTGGTAGGGAATGAGAAAACAAAAATTATGATTTAAAAAAAGAGAGACGGGCCAGCCCGGTGGCACAAGCGGTTAAGTGCGCACACTCCACCGCGGCGGCCCCGGGTTCACCGGTTCGGATCCCGGGCGCACACTGACGCACTGCTTGGCAAGCCATGCTGTGGCGGCGTCCCATATAAAGTGGAAGAAGATGGGCACAGATGTTAGCCCAGGGCCAGTTTTCCTCAGCGAAAAAAAAGAGGAGGATTGGCAGATGTTAGCCCAGGGCTGATCTCCTCACAAAAAAAAATAAATAAATAAAAAATAAAATAAAAAGAGAAATTTAGACTGTTTAGACCAACTTACAGGTAACAGATTAAGACGTGAGAAAATTAATTAAAAATCAACTCCTTTATCCCCATTCCCAGATATTCATGGGCTTTGGGTCATATACCAGTAAGTATTTCATAAGAAGGTCAATTATTAAACCACGTTTATGATTTCTTTTTTCATAGAGATGCCAAAAGCCAGTGGGGACTTTTAAGTGATTCTGCATATTTGTTCACATAATCTAACGATGCTTTTTTCTGGGCCAAAGAATGAGGACCAAGCCCAGGAATTCTGAACGGATATCTGGGCAAAGGTTCCTGGTCTACCGCTAAGCCTCTAAGATTCCCATGAGAAGCACTCAAGGCGCTGAGGGGAAAACTTAAGGAATCAATACAGGTTCAGGCCCTTCTCTAGCCACGGCTCTGCTCCTCTGTCCACAGACCACAGGCAATTCTGGCATCTTAATGCCTCTTTTTATAAGCCCAGCAATGTCATACTTCCCAGAAAAGACTAGTGTTACAACAAAACTGAACGTCCGAAGGAAGATTTTTTCCTTCCTTGTTGCTTTTTTGGGTTGTTTAAAACCTGATCTTCTAAAGGATGTGGCAGGTTTTATTTGAGGTGTAGATAATAGCACTCTTAGGATGACATCAAGCAAGGCAAAAATGATTAAAAAAAAATTTCGGACAATCTGTTTACCTGAGTAAGAATGTAACTCCTCTGGGCTTCTTCCATTTTTATCAAACTAGCATTGATATAGTCGTTATCTTCTTGATGTAGTTTAATCCGACTGTGGTCAACTGAAAGGCAAACCAGAACTCAGAGGTTAACCCTGGAGGACCGAAGTGTCTACACAGGCAGTGCACTCCCTAGGGAAGCAAAGCAGGAGAGTGAGTGGCATTCAAGGTGCTCACAATGGCTGAGGCTGTGCTGTTTTAATTGAGATTAGTCATCAATATGGGGATGACTAGTATTTTCAGAAAGGTTTTTGGAGTGTCTGAAACTTAACGCTAACTAGCAACAGAGATAAAATACACTAAAACATGGATTACATCCTATTTGGGAAATCTCTTCTTAGGTCATATCCTCCTATGATACTTATTACCATCCCCACAACTTGGTAGGCTGGGTGGAGGGAGTGTCAAGGGATCTGTTCTCTAATGCCTAATATATACTTTTAACAGGGTAAAAAAATGTAGTGGCTTCAATCTTTAAAAGGAAACAAAATCCACCAAAAATTCCACCTAGTCCTCAGAGCTCCAGCTGGTACAATGAGCTGCAACAGGCAGAACTTATGATCGAACCTCAACCTAACTTATGTCCAATGGTTTGAACATTAAATTACCTAAGTTCACAGCAGTGTGAAAAGTCTGACCTTGAATTCCTTTATACAAGGTTTTTTTAAAAAGTTCAAGTACGATATACTTAAATGACTCTAAATCTTTCATATTCAGAACCTGTCCTGATCAAAGACATTCAAAAGAGAGTTTAACTGGAAAAAATAAACTCTGAATCTAAAACACTGAAAGTATATTAAATGTAACTTTCAGAATAGTTTTCAAAAATAAACTCTCATTTGGAAGGTCTGCCCCAGGTTACTGAAACAGCACAGCCACTCTGTTTTTTCTTTTTACCATGACTTTGTCACAAAAGCAATGGTTCCCTGGGGGCCACCTTCCTTATACTGCTGGTGCAGCTAACAAGAGCAAGTGGGTGTTTTTATTTCTGGTACAACACAAGGGATGATGAACTCAGGTGACCACCATAAATAGTATCTTCTCCCCCAGCCCAGTGCGAAAGGAGAAGTTAATTGGGATAAGTAGTTTGGGGCTTTCTGTTCCAAAAGATTCCAAAGAGATGTTTTTGAAAATTAGCTGCCAGTTGGAATAATGTTTCTCATCGAAGATGGTTAATACAAATTGAAACACTTGGGTAATATTTAAGTGGGTCATGGAGACTGAAGATCTCAAAAGAATTATGTGACCGGCATTGGTGGGTTACATGAGTGGGTTCAAACAGCACTAGGGGACCTTGGGCGAACAACTCATCCTCTGAGCGCTGGAAGACAACAAGATCACCTTGCACCTGGAACCATTCTCCCCACTTCCCCCACAACCTTAAAAGCAAATTACTTTTTTCTATTGGAGAGTAGAGGTAGGGGAGAAAAAGAAAATATGAGTGAGATTAGAGATGAAAAAGTTCAGAAATTGTTCCCTGGAAGTAAATGCTGGTTTTTCTCTGTAAAACTGGTTCATGAAACCATTTAGATGAGCACTGATCAAAAATGTAGCAAAGGAATATTAAAGACAACATTACTGCCTAACTCAAGCAAGTACAACAAAAGCTCGAGACCCAGGGTACTTCCCGGCAGTGTGTGCGAGATGCGGCCAGTGCTCTTTCCAGCCTAGAGCAGCTGGCCAGGACCTCACAGCAGAATCACCTGCGGTTTTTTCAAAACAAAACCTATGAGGAGCTACAGCCTAGCCGCGCTAACTCAAGCGTGCTGGTTGGCGGGTGCTGGGGCGCTGTCGGGTGTCACTCGATGACCCAGAATCGCACTTCAGATGTTCCTGGCACGCACCTTCAGTTAACAGCCGTCTAACCACAGCCAACATTTAGGGGTGAGCCCCCGGGCTGAGTAGCTTACGCTCTTTTATTTCATCCTCATACAGTCCTGAGACTGGTGTGGCTCATGTTTTACGGACCATCAGCGAAGAGGACAGACTCCCCAAAGCCACACAGCTGTAAGTGGCAGGCTGAGACAGAAACCCTGGAAGGGAACTGGCAGCAGTCGGAGGCAGACTGCTCTGTACCACTCTAGGTCCATTCTTCCCCCTCCCTGGGCACTGTACAATTCGGGGCAGGACGCACTGCCGACTCGCCCACAGAGAGCACCGAGAGCCACCACCCACAGCCAGGGGCATGGTGGGCTTCTGTGTGAGGAATAACCCACCGAATCTCCTATGTCCCTGGCAGATAATACTGCCACGGGTGATGTCGGCAGGTACAAGCCCTCGACTGACAACCCTGGAGGTGAGTTGACAAGTCCTCTGTGGCTTCGAAAAGATGGCCAAGTTCACATCCTTTACTCAGCCTCCGTTGTTCTTGCTTTATATGAATTCTAATGTGTTCAGTTATTTACTTTCGAGATAGCAGCAGACCAAGAGCCAACTACTCAGAAGGCAGAGCAGGCTGCCAGAGGCCAGCAGGCACACTGTGAGCCAACAGCAGGAAAGAGCTAGAAAAATGACAACGGCAGTGGTGGGCAGGGTGGGGTAGAGGGTGGGACTCAACAGGCAGAGCTGACCTGCGTCCTCAGTAGAGGGGTGAACCACTCCCAGCCCTAATGCAGTGCAGGGCGTCACTACGTTTCAATGCAGTGCTTGGGGTCTAGTAACACGGTTGATGAGTCATCAAGGAGAGGTTCTGTCATGCCCACCACACTCTGCTTCAGCTGGAGGAAAATGATTCATCAAAAATAGTCCAAGTCAAAAAAAGAGCTTTGAACTTAGCTGAATTTTCCAGAAACTGAAACCTTACTCCTTTGACAATGGTGGAAACATGACCCATTTCTATAAGTCTCTAATGCCTTTATTAAACGAAACAATCAAGTCATAACCTCTACTGCTATCGATTTGTTACCAAACCCCGGGGCTCGTGACTGCGAGGCCCTGCAGCGCAGGAAGTGCCAACGCAATGGACGCAGTGAGACCAGTAACGGCGATGTGAATACTTACAGGGACTGACATCTCTGTACCTGTTTCGGTTTTTGTTCTTAGGAAGCTTGGCCACTCTACATGGGAAGTCACTGGCTTCGTGTCGGATGTCCTACAAAACAAGGATCAAGAGTTCTTTTGAAATCTCTGGCAGCAGGAATTCATCCCGACATTTAACCGAGCATGGCCTGTGTGCCAGGCATTGAGAAGACCCAGCGCAGAAACTGACATCAAAGGGTGCCGCGCAGCATGGGAAACGCATGGTGATAGTTCAGAGAGGCATGTATAAGGTCATGGGAGGAAAACAGAAGAGGAACAACCACACGCCTGGGCTGGGAGGAAGTGGCATGGGGCTGGGAGCTGGAAAGATGTGGAGGAGGGCAAGAAGACAGACAGGGAGGCGGCATTTCACCCGGGAACAGCCAGCATAGCAAAGGAACGGGGGCTGGTGTTCACTCCTTAAGCAAGAACAGTGAGGGGGCCGGCAGGGAGGAATGACAGCTGGCTGGAGCACATAGGTGGGCAGGCCAGATCTGGGAGAGCCTTGAATGTCAGACCTGGGAGTTCCATCTGCAACCTTTTGTAAAGCTACAGTTATTAAGAGCAGATAAAATGCACTTTTATGCCAACAAACTATCCAACTGCTTTTCTAGAAGATGGTAAACAAATCCCATCACACCAAACGTTCAGAAAGGGAGGTACCTGGGCCAGCAGAAGACCCGCAAAACGCCCCTGCACGACTGATCACACGCAGGGGGCTGTGCTCTCTAGAACACCACTATCATCACATTAAAACTCCCTTCTTTTTAATTTGTATTTTATTATTATTAAAAGATAAACCTGCATAACAATGTGAATACACTTAATGCCACTCAACTGTACACTTAAAAATGGTTACAGTGGTAAATTTTATGTTACGTATATTTTACCACAATTACAAAAAAAAAAAAAGGCAAACCCACGAGGGGAAAAGAGCAGAGAAGACAACAGCACCAGAATTTTGGAAGCTGGAAATCAGACTAATTTAGTAGCTGGCAGGTCCAAGAAAGTTCAATTACAAGCCAGCAGTGCAGAAAACAGAGAACCATCCCGATTTCCACCACAGAATCCTCCAAAGGCTCTGGAATGAAGGATGGGATTCACTGCAGGGGCCGGGGGTGAGCTGTCTGAGAAGAGCTGGATCTCCACCACCCTGACTATCCCTCCCTTCCATGCTGCTGGGTGACTGCTGCCTCACGCCTCTGCAGAAATCTGGAGATGTACTTTCTGGAAAATGTAACTCAGGAGGCAGAGTCCTCTCTAGACGATCTGAGCAGACAAGAGGAAAGACCAAAAGATACTGTCACCACGGTGTGTAACTAACAGCCCATGTGGAGGCTCTGTGGTGGGAAGAGTGCTAACAGCCCCTTACACCTGCTCTGAGCTCTCCATCTTCCTTGTAAGACCCTACTCTTCATTGTGCACACACAACCACTGATTACAGACGTAAGCGGAAAGTCTTTAATATAAAACAGATTTACGAGAAAAACAAAACAGGACAAAAGCCTCTTGGAGGAAATAAACTGTAGAGAAAAGAAAGCTTTAAAAAATGTATATTATTAATATACTCAGAAAGATAAGAAAAGATATTGTATCCATGAATTAAGAACAGGATTTAACATAAAAATGTCGCCTGGAATTTAAAAACAAGATAGCAGAAATGATAAGCTTAACTGAAGAGTCAGAAGATAAAGGTAGAAGAAATACTCCCAGAATGTTAGAGCCAAAAAAAAACCCCAAAACAAAAACACACAATAGAAAATTAGGCAAAACAAAACACAAGGAAAGAAAACATCAAAAAATAGTTCAAGGAAATTTTCCAGACCCATCAAGTGCTCATCATAATGATAAAAACAGACCCATACTAAAGCACGTTAATGTGCAATTCCAGAATCCTGCAGACAAAAAGAATATTCTATAAGTTTCCAGGAAGAAAAAACAGTTCACTTTCAAAGAATAAGAGGATCAGAATCGTTTCAGACTTTGCCAGATTCACTGAAAGCTAGACGGCAACGGAGCAATGCCTTCAAAATTCTGAAGAAAAATGATTTCCAACCTGGAATCCTATATCCAGCCCAACGATCATCAAGTGAGAGGGGACAATGAAAACATTTCCAGACATGCAAGGTCTCAAAACCTTTACCACCCATGCTCTTTTTTCTCAGCAATCCATTGGAGCATGTGTTCCACCTGAGGGAAGAAACAAACGAAGGAAGACAAAGATGTAAGATACACAAGGAAAAAAACATCGGATACAAGAGCAAAGGCGAAGTAAACTTCCACAAGAACTGTGAAGGGAGGCGCTCCCAGGACGACCACTCTGCATGTACCCAGGAGGCAGGCTGGCCAGATGGGAGCAGCGTGACTCAAGAGACAGATGTGTCAACAGTGTGCCTCTGTCCACCATCCCCACCGTGACCCAACAGAACTACCAAAGACCTGAAATGCAGGAGATCGGGAATCCAATCGAGAAGTAAAGCAAAGGCCATCTCACGATGACAGCTGTGTGAGGCAGGCCTCCAGACAGGAGAACGGCGGTCTCCAGCACAGAGGGCTTCAAGAGAAATGCTGAGACTGGGCCATCCCCTGAAGCTGCTCTGTCCAACAGAGCAGCACTCGCTACACATGGCCACTGGGATAACGTGAGATGTGGCCCGTCTGAAAAGAAATGTTGTGTGAGTGTAAAAAGACACATCAGATTTTGATGATTTAGTACCAAAAGGGAAAGTAAAATATCTCAAATATTTTAAGCATTATTTGTTGAAATAACACTTGCAACATATTAGGTTAAGTAAATTATATCATTCCTTTCATCTGCTTCTTTTCACCTTTTTACTGTGGCTACTAGAAAGGGTAAAATTATACATGTGGGTTGCTTTGTATTTCTATTGGACAGTGCTGACTGACCTTGTGGAAAATTGTTCTGAGAGGCTACAAGAAGATATGGGAAGAATCAGCAATAGGTACAAAGAAAACTATGCAAATGAAAAAAAAGGGCAATTATTAGTACAGGAAAATTTTTACAAAGGAAACACTACAATACAACACCATCAGTGACTGTGCATAGGCAAAGAATGTATTAACCAAAAGGTGTAACACATTGGGAGAATTGGGGAGGGGACGCAAAGGGGAGGAAGGGCAGAAGGGGTATTTAAGAAAACAAAATCTGCCACCTTAGTAAAGGGTTAAATTAATGAATCAAAAGATAAACATTTTCCTTAGAAATGTGGAGATAAACACAAGCTAGAATCAGCAGCTCAGAGTTGAAAATGGTCTTTAGGAGGAGAAAGACTGAAGGAATGGGCTGAGGTGTGGGCAGCAAACCCTGGATTTTATTATAAACCAATTATGGTACTATTTAACTTCTTAAAGCATGTGCATACTCAACTTGCACTAAAAAAAATAAAGAATTTCCACAACCTGCTATTCCATTTATCTAAAAAACTGCAAAATGGCAGGGAGGAGTTTTTGACTCAAACTAGAGATGAGCTAATAATTTAAAAGCATGCTGATAGATTATAAACCTACCTGAGGTTAAACAAAATCTAGTATTAACACACCTGTCACATCATTTATGGATGAGATTAAGCTTTCAGGTAAGTGCTGCAGAGCACAGAAAAATAACTTGAAGGAATAAAAATCGAAGTCTTGGAGCCGGCCCGGTGGCGTAGTGGTTAAGGTCCTGCGCTCTGCTTCGGTAGCCTGGGTTCTTGGGTTCAAATCCCAGGCGCGGACCTACACACTCACCAGCCACGCTGTGGCGGCGACCCACATATAAAATAGAGGAAGATTGGTACAAATGTTAGCTCAGGACTAATCTTTCTCTCCAAAAAAAAAAAAAAAAATCTAAGTCTTCAACTTGTTGTTCTACTTATTATTTGGAAGCATTCAGCAACAGGTATGAATTTTGTCTTGTGAGGTGAAACAATCTGGCCAGTCCAGTTGGTGTGACTGGACAAAGACGGAAGAAATAACTGATATGGACAAACCCCTGAACTAACAAATATCCACTCTGAGGAAATAAGGGCCAAAATATCAATAATAGTGTGCAGTTGATTGTATTCAGTCAAAGGATTATTAATATTTACTTTTTTGGTGCCAACAAAAAAAAGAGAGAGAGAGAGAAAGTAAAACTTGGAGATGTCATTTAATAAAGATATTGGGAAATATTAAGGTACACTCAGAGTAAAATGCACAGATCTTAAGTGTATAGTTCAATAAGTTTTTCTAACCAATTTTGAGGTATAATTTACAAATAATAAAATATACTCATTTAAGAGTTTCTTGACTTTAGAATGGCATATGGGAAATATATGCATGTTCTGAATACAAGTATTTATATTTCATTTAGTAAAATAAAATGCCAGGATTATAGTCTTAAAATTGAGGAGGGATAAAGTATCTTTAAAATTAAAGGTAAATAAATAATAGTGGTTTAGAAGACAGTAAATAGATGAGTATACTATGCAACTTTACAGAATTACAGCAAAACAAGACTTGTGCATTGTAAAACTGTATCAAAGGTAAGCTGACTTCCCAACAGCTGTAGGAAAGGCAGACTACTGACAAACAAGTTTAAGGGGACTTCCATCATAAGCATAAAATACCCCTAGAAGATCTTTTACTATGCTGATCAAGATTAAATAATCCAGAGAGTATGTAAAATTTCCACAGAGAGAAAATAAAAAGCCTTAAAAGCTGACTCTGAGAAGATGAAAGCCGGGTAACTTGAGGACTCAAGCCAAAAAGGAAATAATAAACTTGCCATCAAACAGGTTCCCAGAAGTATTCCCTAAACAAAAACACCAAACATTTCAAGACATCATTCCAAGTATATCTCAGCATTTCAGGGATGGGATCACACTAGATTGGAAATTTTACTAGTGGGAAATTAAACATACCAACATGGAACAAACAGACTCTTTACCTACCTTCTCCTTCCCCAAGCCAATTCCTTACCAGCTTTTTAAAAGCCTGCTTCCTCGTCTTAGTGTAGATTTCAGAAGTGTGATAGAATAAAACAGCATATGTAACAGATGTCAAACATTCATGCTCTTCTGAGAATAAATCTGATACTGTGCTACTGAAGCAGGCCCAAGTTCAGTCGAAGCTTACACGTAAATGGTTTAAATTACACTGTGTCATTTTACAGAGGCATGGAGCACCCAAAATGATCTGAATCATCTCTATAGTGAACCATTTTCATGAGAGAAAAAAAGCAAGTTCCTTCAAAATTATGATTTAGCGGGGCTAGAAATGTCTGATAAAGTTTATACAAAACGTGCTGAACTGAAAATCTTAAAAGAGCCAAGGAAGTGAGCAGGGCAGAAACCAACATTACCCGAATAATTTCTACAGTTAGTTCTTCATTTCCCATCCTCCCCTGGACTCATTTCACAAGGTAACAGATGATCTCCCAAAGCATACAAAGGGATAACACACTTATAAAGCTCTGGCAACAGCATGAACTAGGGCCCTGAGTGAGTCAATCTCTGTACTTATTCAGGAAAGCTCTATCCATTATTCAAATACCTCCCAAATCCAATTAGGCAAAAAAATCAAACTTGGTTTGTGAAATGCTGACAGTTTTTATTTGAGATTTCTATATTTTGAAAACACACAGGCATAAAAGCCAACCCAGCCTTGCAGAAATGTTTTCACGTTTATAGTGAGCACTTTGTTAAGTTAAACATAGCATTTGGTTGTAACACCCTTTTCTCTTCAGTCCCACAATCAGGTGAATGTTTCTTTTTTTTTTAAGTTTTTTTAATTGATATCATAATAGTTTATAATATTGTGATTCCAGTTGTACATTATTATTTGTCAGTCACCATATAAATGCGCCCCTTCACCCCTTGTGCCCACCCCCCAACTCCCTTCCCCCTGGGAACCACCAAACTGTTCCCTCTTGTCTGTGTGTTAGTTTATAGGGTGAATGTCTCTTACTGGCTCCATGGTAAAATGCAGTCTTCATTTTAAAACTATTCAACACATGATAAGGTAGAGACAGCATCAGCATCCCAGCAGCAATTGGGAGTTTGACAGGAAAGGTCTAGACTCTCCCCTTTCCATCCCCTCCTGGCCCAGGCCCAGGCCCGGAGCAGGTACCCAAGCTAATTTTGTTGACTGAATTAACGAATGGTTCTAAAGGCTCCCAAAGCTCAAAGAGGCCTTAACTAGATATCGATATGCTTCATTTTATGGAACAGAAATGTTTCTGAAAGGGAATATGTTTAAGCAAATGTCTGATCCAATTCTATTTTCTCAGTTACTTGTTACAAAATGGAAGTTACTGGAATTATTATTATTATTTTGCTTTGCAATTGGGCCACACAGGTACCTGACAAGATAGTACCAAAATAGTTACTAAAACACGGATTCAAAGCAGAAGAAAGGGTTCTTTTTTAACTGTTCTGACAGTGATCTGCTTTAAAAGTCTAAAGGAAGAAAAAACTCCACTGGTACCTTTTATTTGCTAGGACTTCGGTGAAGTACCAAGTCCCTTAGCACCTTCAACATCTTCTATGCTCCCCCCCACCCCCATTTTACCAATGGTTGCCTAATTTGATTACTCAAGCTGTTACCTGGTACCTTATGGAAGCCACTAGCTCTCAGAAATGGACAGAGTGAGCCAGACTGAAGGGAAATGCAGAAGTACAGTAAAGGCAATAATTTAAAATGCAGTAAGTGAACATACAGGGTGTACATTTCCTGGAACTCTTGCACTAGTTGCTGCTGAGTAGGGGATATATGCAGAAATATACATAGAAATGGGGGGGAAGGGGTGGCTAGTGTAAAATTTTAGAAACCAAATCTTCAAAGTAACGTGTTAAACAACTTTTGTTAATCATAAATCTCATTACAAACGAAAATATAACATTTCTATATAACAAAGTATACTCTGAGAAACGCACAAATCATCCATGTCAGAGTTAAATGTCTTTCAAGTCGAAAGCAATGCTGTATCTTTTATATATGGAAGTTAACAGAAGAATATAATTTACTATAGAAACCTTAGGAAATTTTTTTTGTGTGTGTGTGAGGAAGATCAGCCCTGAGCTAACATCCGATGCCAATCCTCCTCTTTTTGCAGAGGAAGACTGGCCCTGGGCTAACATCTGTGCCCATCTTCCTCTACTTTATATGGGACACCGCCACCGCATGGCTTGACAAGTGGTACTTCTGTCAGTGCGCGCCCGGGATCCGAAGCTGTGAACCCTTGGGCCGCCGAAACGGAGCGCGAGCACTTAACCACTGCGCCACCGGGCCGGCCCCAGGAAAATATTTTTATTATACTTATACATTTATATAATCAATATGCAAGAAGTCATATACCCAATATTGTTAAATTTTAAGATAAAACTACAATGCTTAGATAATAAAGAAAAAGCTTAAAATTTAGCTAACCAATAGCAAGCCTGTTTTGGTTTAAATTTTAAAATGATTACGTACTGAATAAAAAAAGATGCTGAAAAGTAAACCAAGCAGCTAAGGATCATATGCAGCAGCAGAAAGAGAGGAGGGAGGAAGGAACAGAACTGGTTAGCATTTAAAAGGCGGCAGGATCTACAATCGTCATTCCCGCCAGAGCCTGAGGAAGTGTTGGGTCATCTTGTACACTGGTCTGGAGCGAGGCTAAAGATAATGGAGTTACAAACCACTACAGAACAATTATGTACCTTTGGGAAAGGACGTAGAAAAAATAATCAAATTGCTTTACAAATTCCCCACAAATGAGGGGATGGGGGCAGGAATGGGAGATATGGAATACCCTTCACCAAGCTGGCAAGGGGAACATCTGGTGGAGACAGCGGGACCAATTTCACACTCTGAGGTACAGCCTCCGCTCTGAGCACAAAGCAATGGTCAATTTATTTTATTTTTCATTTTTTTTGTGAGGAAGACCAGCCCTGAGCTAACATCTGATGCCAATCCTCCTCTTTTTTCTGAGGAGGACTGGCCCTGAGCTAACATCTGTGCCCATCTTCCTCTACTTTATATGGGACGCCGCCACAGCATGGCTCGACAAGCAGTGCGTCGGTACACGCCCGGGATCCAAACCGGCGAACCCGGGGCCGCCGCAGCGGAGCACGCACACTTAACCACTTGCGCCACCGGGTCAGCCCCAGCGATGATCAATTTAATACAGAGAAAAGCACAAAGGCACAGCCAGGCTCAAAAACAGAACGAGAATGAATGAGAATGAAACAAAAGACCTCCCACTCAAAATGGCCTGCAAGCATGGTAACAGGAACGTGGAAGACCCCTAGTTCTGAAAAAGATAACCAACATATCAATGAGAAAAATCCATTCCACCTGAAATTTATTGTATAGCCTGTCAGGCACGTTAAAGATAAGTATATTTAAAATCAGGGATAAATGAAGGAATCATGTATAAAAAAGATGTTATGAATAAAAACAGGGAGACATGAAACCAGAATGAGCAGATAGGAAAGAACAAATGAGAACTCTTGGAAATGAAATTGACAGTCACTGAAATTAAAAAAAAAAAGAAACCTCAACAGAGAGGATAAACTCTAGATTGAACACAGTCAAAGGATGAGTCAACTGAAAGCTAGGACAGAGGAATGCAGCCTGGAGAAATAGGAAACATGAAGGAGCCGTCTGGAGACGCAGAGGATAGAGGCCCCAGCACGTGCCTACAAGACAAGTCAGTACCCAGACACACTGGGGTCAGGGTGAAGCTACAGAATAAGGATAAAGAATCTTCAAAGTAAACTACAATATCTCTTGGAAGCGTAACAGAGCTATAACAGTGTCATTTACTTAATTTTTAACAACTCTACCGTTAGGCAGCCATTTAAAATAAGAAACTCTTAAAAACATAGAAAGGGACCACTGTCACTGATGGTGACCCTAAATCATTTACAATAAAAAAGCCATTTTACGTATTTGTGGTTAATAGCTATTTTTGATTTCCTAAGGTCTTATGCACTTTCAGCACTGAAATTTATTTTCCAGCTGTAATAATATGATTTAGAAATGGAGGGTTTCACCTTTAAGAAAACTTTGTGATTAGTGAAAGCATATTGATACGGTGTTCTACTACTTAAAAACTTTAATGCAGATAAAATAAATTTGAAAACCGCATTCTGAGTTCATTATAGTAAACAACTGGAACCTTTATTTCTATTATTTATACACAGAATCGAATCACTAACAAAGAGGTACAAAATTGCTTTTTCAACTGTCACTGACTTAAACCTTATTTTTACAGTCCTTAATAGTATCTGTTTTTTTTAAAAAATCACTTATGTTTTCTGTTAAATGTCATGAATTTCACCCTGGGCAGAAATCAATAGGCAGAAAATGAATCAGACTTACAGTAATTGATGTCAATAAAACATATTGGAACCAGTATCTTTTCAAATGCTGAGAACCACAAAACCATTCCTGTAAGAGAACAGTCTAAAAAATTGAATCTACTTTCACTTCTGTTTTGTTTACCTTCCGCTTTCCACAAGGACAGTTAAGTACTTCAGACTCTGGGGTGCTGGCACTTTGCCGGAGGACAGTGGTACAGCTGACTAAGGACACAAGCAGCTGGCAAACAACTGCAAGTGGAAGGCTTACCCCTTCCTTTACAGGGAACCAGACTGCCAACCACCAGCTTCCTCCCTCCATGGTTAATTTCCCTGAGCTTAGCGGTCACAGGGAGGGACCCTAGGAACCCACACGATATTCCTACTCTGAAATAACTGAGAACCATACTTTAAAACTGGTCTGATACTTCTGTGCATGATTTAGGAGTGTGAATGGGAGAAAAACAGAATGTCAAAATGAAACTAGCTTTGGTTAAGAATTCCTTTAACATTCCAAGAGCAGTATAAGATTCTGTTAGCAAGGAAAAGGCTTTTGCATTGTCAACCCCATGAGTCTTCTAAATACTTTCTAGATGTAATATACTTTTCTACACACCATTTAGGGGATGAAGAAGGAAGACATGACCACAGCAATATAAAGTAATAGTTCTTTAGTGAGGCCACAAAAATGTGACAATTTGAGGAAGAGAGGAAGCAGGTTCTTTCGCATGGTTTTCCAAAGAACTCTGTGGGCGTGGATTAAGGAAGCAAGGTTTAGATTCAATGATGAGTCCCTTCAATTCATCCAAATGTTTACTGAGCACGACTTTGTGGCAGGCACTAAGGATATGAAGACGAACGAGAGGCAGAAGCCCTGTCATCATGGACCTTGTGTTCCAGTACGGAAGACAGCCAGATGAACAGATGCTAGGTTCTGTGCTAGGCGCCATCACATGGAACTCTCACAAACACATCCATGACTATCCACCACCTTACAGAGGATCAACAGTAAAACAGACAGATTAAGGCCCCTGAGCAAGTGGAGACACGATCTACACCCCTCCCCACCACCAGGGATCTGATGCCTCCTGAAAAGGCAGAATGAGTGCATCAAAAGCCTCAACCTATACCTGCACCTTTCTTTCTGCTTCTTCCTGTGGATTAAATTAAGGGTTCTAGTAGTGAAACGTGCCTAAGAACATGGGAACCATATGTATACATAAAACCATATACATTATACATTATGGGTAATTTGAGGATAACCTGATCTATACATAGATTTTTCATCTTTTTTTTTTTAGACCCTAATCCATGAGTGAGCTGCAACTCTACTGACATAAAGCTAATTTAGGATGTTGCTAAACAAACAGTAAAGGCCTTAAAAACTTGAGGGCTTCAGAAGAAAAATCTCTTTGGGCCAGTTTGGTGAGAGAGGGCTTATTGACAAGAATGAAAACCATCAGTTTAGGGAATGCTTACTATTTACCATGCCAAGACATGCTAGTCTTATCATGAAGTTACGAGAGACAAAAAAACTCAGGTGAGCCCACAGCCTGTGGCTTTCTAGCTGTTTTCCCTACTGAGAAGTTACACAATACTCAGGGTTACTTGAAACTCCTACTCAAGAAAGCATATCTGAATGCAGCAAGTGAAAGTAACATCGTGAGAATGACTTTACAGCCATTCTAATTTAGTTATTTTAAAGTAACTTGTAGGGCCGGCCCCGTGGCTTAGCGGTTAAGTGCGTGTGCTCTGCTACTGGCGGCCCGGGTTCGTATCCTGGGCGCTCACTGAAGCACCGCTTCTCCGGCCATGCTGAGGCCGCGTCCCACATACAGCAACTAGAAGGATGTGCAGCTATGACATACAACTATCTACTGGGGCTTTGGGATTGAGCTATTGAGGATTGGCAATAGATGTTAGCTCAGAGCTGTTCTTCCTCAGCAAAATGAGGAGGATTAGCATGGATGTTAGCTCAGGGCTGATCTCCGCCCCCCCAAAAAATAAATAAATAAAAATAAAATGTTAAAATAAAGTAACTTTTAACACCAGCATTGAAAATCGGTTACCTCGTGGCACAGGGCACACCTGCTCACGAGACACCTGGACGAATGCCAACACTGAAGCAAGACACCCCTGCTCCAGGCCACAGGGGCCCTGGAGGCATTCTGGAGGAACACTCACGCTTCGTTTTGTCCACTCTATGAGTTTTGACAAACGTATACTGACGTGTGTCAGCCATTCCAGCGTTAAACAGCATATCTCACTGCCCTAAACCCCCTACGCTCTTCCTATCCATCCTTCCCTCTCTCCCCCAAACCCCTGGCAACCACCCATCTTGTTACTGTCTCCATAGTTCTACCTTTTCCAAAAACGTCATATAGTTGGAATAATATCACATTTAGCCTTTGTCCACTTTTTTCTACTAGGTTGTCTGTCTTTTGCTTAATAATATGCAGTGTTCCTTACGTATTCTGGGCACAAGTCCTTTGGGGGTCACATATACTGCAAATATCTTGCTCTCTCTGAGGTGGCTTTCACTGTGTATCAAACCACCCAAAAACATAGCGCTTACAACAACTACTTATTTGCTCACGATTCTAGAGGTTGGCTATTTGAGCTGGGCTTAGCCGGGACGGCTCGTCTCTGCTCCATGTGTTATTGGCTGGGCTGGCATATGCCTTTGTGGTCAGCTGGTAGCCCAGTGGCCTTACTCACATACCTGATGCTGGGCTGGCTGTTGACAAGGGTGATGGCAATAATCGGGCCACATATCGTTCATCATCCAACAGGCTAGCCTGGCCTTGCTCACATGGTAGCCATTGTAGAATTCTCAAAAGCAGCAAGAGAGGACAAAGCTCAATATAAAAGTACTTTTTAGGCCTCTGCTTGTGTCACGATCATCAATACTCTATCAGTCAAAGCAAGTCAGGTGGCCAAGCACAAACTCAGAAGTGATTCTCCACCTCTTGATGCGAGTCACACTCAGAAGAGCATGTAGACAGCGGTGGGAGGAATTCGGGCTACTTCTGCAAACAACCTAATGTTAACGGTGTCTTTTGATGAACAGAAGTTCTTAATGTCAATGTGGTTCAATTTATCAATCTTTTCCTTTATCCTTAGCTTTTTTGAGTATGTCGGTTAAGAAACATTTGCCCATCTCAAGTTCATAAATACATTCTCCTATGTTATTTTTGAAAGTTCAACCAAAGAAGAAAAAGGTTTTCCACACATTTTAATTTATATCTTGATTATGCCTCAAAATGTTGGAATAAAACATACAGACAACAACACAACACGTCTGTCCCTTCTAAGAGCTGCTGATGTGCACAATAAGCACAACTTGAATAAGGAAGCCTAACTTGGCGAGCAGGCGCTCAATGTCTGCAGGATGACGCACGCATAGTGATTCCTCCCTTTCTGTCCTTTGCCTACCAATCTTTGAGAATAGTAGTGTTTTTCTTACTCATATAAGCTCTCTACATATTTTAAAGCCATCAATTCTTTATCTATGCTGGAAACCACTTTCCTAATTTATTTGTTTGTACCTTTAAAACATTTTATGTGCGGGAAATTAAACCTAAGTGTGGGAGGATGATCATAACACTGTCAACATATTAACAATAGAACCGCTACTGGTACTTGGCAGGATTATGAATGATTTTCATTTTCTATTGTTTTCCAACTTTTTCTACAGCAAATATGCATTACTTGTGTAATAAGAAGTTTCAAAGTAGTTTTAAATTTTTATGCATTCAAATCTATTGACCTTTTCCTCTGCAATTTCCTTTATCGCTTCCAATGATAGAAAGTCTTCTTCCTCGGTACGGTAATATCACTTTTTTAAAAAACATTTACTCTTAATCCATCAGAAATTTATTTTCTGTCTACAATTTTCAACTATGCCTGTTATACTGCCTGTAAGTCTTATACTATGCTAAGAACAGGTTTTTTCCCAGTTTAGTCAGCTTAACAGCTCCACCATGCTCAGTGTAATCTTCGTGTATATTACAGTAGCTCCAACTGTATATTACAGAGTTCCTCCTTCCTCTCCCTAAATTCGAATACTAAGAAAACCTAGCTGCATCTGATAATTCTGATTTCAGAATGAACAAATCACTATTTTTCAGAGATAGACAAACCATTACAATTAGGTAAAGTCGTTTTTTTAAGAAGATGATGCAGGCTAGATTCATTCTTTGCAATTATTTAGCAAATTAAAAATCAAAAGGAACAGAAGAGATTAAAATATAGAGAATTTATAAAACCTACAATAGTATTTCAGTAGTTATAATGAATACTGTTACTTTTTCCTTCTCTAAGGAAAGAATGGGCAGGATGGCTCTGGTACACATTTCTCCCCCACATTTACCTGGTATGTATTACTATGTGTATAAACTTGTAGGGAAATACAAGAAAAAATTAAAAACATTAAATCATTTCTGTTCACCAAGTTCATAAGCAGTTCTGTTTAAAAAAAAAAAAAAGCAGAGTTCTCTATGTCAGTTACCTGACATCTGACTAACTTCAATCAAAGAAAATTTTATTTTATGAAGTACGTTTAATTAAAAAGCAACTTTCAGAGGAACTATTTCAAATAACATCCCAGGGCCGGCCTGGCACAGTGGTTAAGTTGCATGCTCTGCTTCGGCGGCACGGGTCTGCGGGTTTGGATCCCGGGTGTGGACCTAGACACAGCTCATCAAGCCGTGCTGTGGTGGCGTCCCACACACAAAATAGAGGAAGACTGGCAAAGATGTCAGCTCAGGGCCAGTCTTCCTCAACAACAACAACAACAACAACAACCGCGCATGAAGTAGCAGTATCTCAACAAACTAAATTAGTACCTCTTCCCTCCTCCTCAACACACGTCACGAGATGAGCTATTTTTTAAAGGGTTCTATCTCTTCCTCCTCTCCAGTCATAAGCCTTCGGCAACAACTACATGATCTTTTGGTCATCTGCCTTCTTAGAGCTGAATACATAAAAGATACATTTTCTATACAACGGAAGGAGGCAGTAAACCTTTGCTAATAACATATCATCAATTTTTAGAAGCTTCTGAAAGCTGACGGATGCCAAATCCTTCCTCAAGAGGGTTTGCTCAATATCTCAATGCCACAACTAAAACTATATAGGAACCAAAATCTATATACATATTGCTAGATACAAACCCGGGGTCACTATTATTAGATAAATAACTGAAGCTATTGCAGAGGTTATTACCTCTGCCTTTAATGATATTACAGTTAGCTAGACACTCTTCCTCCCAAGGCTCACAAAATGACTACATCTAAGCCAGGATGGAAGAAAAATAAATTCCTAGGACCAAATGGATCAAACACTTTGGAAAAATCTGTCTAAATGTGTCTCTATGTGACAGTTTCATGTAACAGCAATATCTAAACTCGAACAAAAAAATCACTATTAGAATGTTTGTTTTCCTACTGTGCTAAAACGCAATCTTCACAAGATTACTCAGAGCAAAGAGTATAAAATTTCAATGAGCTACGTTCATTGGAGGACAGGATGGTTAAAAAGCCAGAACTATAAAATTCTTTTAAAGGTAACTGGTTTTACCACCCAGGTATATTCTTTAAAGCAAACTCTTACATAAGATGTCAAAGTCAAGTCTGGAGATGACCAGCAGAATCAAGACCACAATATACCATTGTACTTGCAGCCAATTTTTGTCCCTGCTTTTCAAGCTGTGCCAAGTGTTGATGGGGTAGGTGGTTATGCCATGGTCCCATCCTCAATGAGTTGCCACTTAGTGGGGGAAGACCACCTATGGCCACAAACAAACACTGCTGAGCAGAAAGTACTGATGAGAGGGGCTATCTACTCTACAGGAAGAAGGGAAAGGTATCAAGGCTAGCTAGTAAGAATGAGAACAGTAAATTCAGAAGCAACTGCGGAGCAGCCACACCTGGTGCAGAGGAAAGAGAGATCTTCCTGGCACAGCGGACCAGTCGCCTCTCCGAGCAGACTTTGGTTGGCGTCAATACAAGAAAAAAATCACACGGCTACGTCCAAGCTGTTTCACCCAGTCTGTCCCAGTACTGTTGTTTGAAAGGAAACCTCAGCAATGAGGGCCGGGGTGGAGAAGGGATGGACGTTCTCCACAGCAGCAACCTCAGAAGCCTGCTGCTCGGTCACTCGCCAAGCCCTTGCCATCACACCGAAGGTCAGAAGGAGAGAGTGGGCCTGCACCAAATAACAGTAGACTGCGACCCAGGTCTGTGTGCCCAGACTCCTAGGGGTGCACAGGGCACACATAACACTTCCTAAACTTATTGCCTCTGCTCAACAGGGCTGGAGAGGCTTTCCAGAAGAGATGATAAACGAGACTCCTCAGCTCCAAGGAGCAGATACTCACCAAGTCTAGCGTGTTCATCAGCACAGCACAATTCCCGTAGACAGAGGGCCCTCAACAAGGATTTACTGAATGAGTGTACTAAACAGGTCAGAAAGAATCAAGGTGAGAGCTATGAATTTGGAATTAAGAAAACAGATATAGCATGAGGATGACAGTGGAAAACAAAATAATGACAATGACCCAACAAACTTTGAGAACTCTGTCTGCTCTCTGACCTCCTCAACAGAAGAGTCATGGGTGATTTTCTAGGAATGAGTAATTTCCTGCTGTGATACTCAGGGAAGGGCTAGGTGTGAGAGAAAACATTTCTCGGAAGAATGTGCCGCTTTCCCCTCCTACTTCTCCCGTAGGTGGCACCATTTTCTGATGTGGTACACTCCTGGAGAAGGTTATATTCCACCTGAGATGGAATCCAGGCTCTCTACCTCCTCCCTACAAACTAGGGAAGGCGCAGGTCAATGGCTGGGACATCAGGAAGGTTTTCACATGGAGTCCCCAAGCCAGGCTGAGGAGAGACTCGGTACAGTACAGAGCACTTTCCAATCAAGACAAGCAGGGCTCTCTGCTGCAAACAATACGCAGGCAAGAAGGACAAGTGCTGTCTGTGCCAAGCTCCTTCTGCCCGGCAGAGGTGGCACGACGATCAGCTCCCTGGAGGCTGTACTCTGAATGTCCTCCAGGCTGATGGGCACCTCGGCCCAGATCCTGCATAGTATCATCTCCTCTCCTTGATATTTCACCTTCCTCTCCGAGTCCAAAGTAGAGGTGGTTCTCTGATCCCTGAATGTTCTTTTTTGAAAAAAGCATTTGTTATGATGCTGGGATTTACTTCAAAAAAAAAATCAGAGCTAGGAGGGGTTAATGGGTAGGGGTACAGATGAAAGAATATAGGCCATCAATTTATAATTATTGATATACAGGGGTTCATTATACTGATCTCTCTACTTCTATATCTTTGAAAGTTTTCATAAAGGAAGAGTCTTAAGACTCAATGTTTTTAAAGTAGGAGGGAATGATATAATCAGATACATGTTTTTGAGAGACTACCCTGCTTCACGATTTGGGGAAGATGGTGGCAGAAGCGGTACAGTTTTTGAATCTCCCCGAATTCCTCCATGAAAATAAACAGAGCATGAGGATAGAAAATGAACACAGACAACAACTAAGACAAAACCAGGGACAAGGCACCCTATTCTGAAAGTACTAGTAGGTGTGGACAAGCCACTTCTTAAGACCCATGTGGTATCAGCATTTGTGTGGGAGGAAGCAGAATCAAGGTGATTCTGATGGCTCTGAGATCAGCAGAACCCCCAAATCACCAGCAAGAACTCGCCTGAAAGTGTGGCAGGCCAATCTGTGTCAGCAGCCAAAGTGGGGGAAGATGCTGCAGGCTCCCGACCCCAGGGTACGGGGCAGTCTGGGCCCTACAGACTCAACACTAAGCAGTGGAAATGCCCTTCCAGGACAAAACTCTGAGGAAAGAGGAGGCTGAGATAAAAGGCAGCATGGGAGGAACAGGGGAGGGGGATCTTAGCAAGTCCAAGGTCGTTTTAAAAATCACTTCACAAAGAAAACTCAAGAGGGAGCCTGAGAGCCCGAAGCGAGAACATCTGTCTGACCCACCCTTCCTTCCTAAGACCACAGGGAAGCTGTTCACTTCAAAAGGAGCAGTAGACAAGGAGCAGGTGCATCCCACACAGCATTACCATACAAATGAGTGTAAGGGACAAGACAACATCCCTACAGAAAGCAAAAGCAAGCTGGGAAGACGCCCACAGCAGATGAAAACTAATCCAATAAGCTTAAACAAATTAAGAAAACGGTAAAAGCTATGGAAGGAAACCATAAGTGAGAATGAGAAATCAAGAAACAAGGTAACTGGAAAAAAGACAGATTTAAAAAGAGAGGTGAAAGAAATCAAGAAAGAGGGGCTGGCCCCGTGGTGTAGCGGTTAAGAGCGCGCGCTCCGCTGCCGGTGGCCTGGGTTTAGATCCTGGGCGCGCACCATGCACCGCTTGTCAGGCCGTGCTGCGGCGGCGTTCCACATAAAGTGGAGGAGGATGGGCATGGAGGCTAGCCCAGGGCCAGTCTTCTTCAGCAAAAAAGAGGAGGACTGGCTACAGATTTTATCTCGAAGACAAAACAAGGAGGAGTATGAGAGCAAATAAACACATTTAACGCCTTAAAAGAAAGAAAATGGGGGGAGTTTTAAAAAAATTTTCAAAAAGAAATAATCAAATAGACATATGTTCCTTGCACTACGACTATAATTTTTCTGTGTTTGAAATCATATTTAAAACTTTTTGAAATTATATTTCATAATTTTTCATTTACTTTTTAAATAAATGATTTAAAAATTTTTGAGAGAAAGTGAAAGAAATAGACGATAAGCAAAGAAGATGAAATACACACACTGAGTCCCTGAAAAAGGAAACCAAAGCAATGTAGCAGAAGAAATACAATAAACGAGAGACTTTGAAATAAAAGGTTAATGAAAAATCCTTTGGGAATCTAAGGAAACTTATAAGGGAAAGATAATGAGACTGTCAAACATCAACAGCAATGCTTTATACCAGAAGACAATGGAATAGCAAATTTAAACTACTTAAGGAAAGAAAATATGATCCAAAGATTTTTACACACAGACAAAATGGCTTCAAACATTTAGGCTGCAGACAAACTTATGACTGTGCACTGTTAATTTACAGAATATTGTTTCCATAGACCCCTCCTGAAGAATATAGCAGAGAATGAGGCAACCACACTGACTAGAGAGAGCAGGAAAGAACTTACAGCGAGCATTAATATTTACTAGCAGGTCTAAGACAAAAGGATGGATGTAAGGGAGACGGTATCTATATAAAGAGTGTACAACTATCAAAAGGGAGTGTGGGAGGCAGGACAGGAAGAGTTTTTGAAAAGCAGAATAATCTCGCTGATTGGTTTTACAGATATAAACTGAGAATCCTCAGATATCAACTGTGAATACTTCAAATCAGATGCTGGGGGAGAGGGAAGGGAAGGAGAACAAATGATTACTAGGTACCTTCAATACTGCTCACTGAAAGGAATCACAGTAACAGCCAAAAGCTGAGGGCACTAAGGGTCTATAATAAAGATATTAGTAAAGAAGTAACCATTAGAAGAAAAAAACATTCCTAAATACCAAAAGACTTAATCATTTATAAAATTTCTCCTCAAAAATTATAAAAATAACATGTAAATAATACAAGGATATAATGAAAAAACTTAACCAATGTGAACAGTCTAGTAGTGTCTACTCTTCCAAACTTTTCTCCAAACACATGCAAATCTTATTGCTTGATTTGACATAGACAGGCTCACACTATATGCATTATTCTATAATGTAATCTTATTATTCAGCCATATAACCTGCCCTCATTGACTCATGTTGTTTTTTTAACTGGGTTTTCTATGTGTAGCAATCACATTGGCAAACAGATTAAATCTGTCACTCCCAATATTTTAGCAATAATTTAATTTTCTTATTATTTTATCTAGAACCTCCCAAACAATGTTCAATAACAGCTGGATTAGGTTAAAAGTAACTTCAGCACTTTAACAGGTTTGTTAAACAGGTTCTCCTGCTTCTAGTAGCGTCCGTCTATTCTCACGTTGTTGAGTTTTAATTACTAAGAGCTGCTGAATAAGCCCGGCTAGAACTCGACAGTTAGAGCCTAACTTCACTGAGAGATCCTATTCTGGACAGAAAGAGCTCCCTTCTCTCACTACCCAAAATCTAACCTGACAATCATACCTAACTAAGTTTGTCTTCCCAGGTCCTCTCCATTTGCTTGGATAGAGTCCCTTGGCACTTAAGCACCACTTTTAAATTTTTTCCAGCCGACTATCCGGTCGATGTGCTTTTAGCTAACCCATGCAACTGGACAACCAGCATCAATCTTGCCTTCTCTCCTGCTCTCTTCATGCTTTCCGAACTCACTCTAAAACAACTTCCTTTTTACTTCCCATATGTCTGTTTCTTTACTTTTTATACCCCCAAACCGAAAATTGGGGGTATTTTCTGATTAAAAAGGTAATATATTCTCATTTAGAAAATTCAAGCAACACTGAAAACCAGACCCCATGTGAAAATCATATGACCACTGAAAATCAACTGATCGCATATGTACTAACCAGAGTGGTGAATATCTTTTTGGTTATGTGTCCCACAGAGGGGCAGTCAGTGGATAATCAGACAATTTATTACCACCCAAGAAGAATATTCACTCAAGATTAAGAGCAAAGATCTCAAAACCTTTGTTACTGGTACTTCTCCTGTATGTATAATCTTCTACTTTACTCTGCTTAAACTGCAGGCGACCAGACATTTCTACCACCGTCAGGCCGTCTTCAGACTCTGCTGATACTTCAGTCTGTTCTGAATGGCACTAAACGGTCCTCTCTTGGTCAGAAACCCTCCAGAGTGTCTTTCAGCAGCCAGGTCAGAAACTATCAACTGGCTAAACTGACTACAATCAGGAGGCTGGTAAAGAACGTTCAGACTGACAATCCTGTTTTCAATCTATTTATTTCTCTCACAAGTAGCTGCTTTCTTACACAGGTTTAGAGAAAACGCACAAGAGCGTGAGAGGGATATACAATTGTGGAAGGGCTGCTTTTCGAGGGCAGAATAAAAAAGAACTAGAATTAAATCACATCAAAAATAGCATTACTAATACAAGAGTCAACGGAAAACAAAAAATGCACACACAAGTGAGTACAAGTAAAACTGCGGAAATCTGAATAACACGGGCAAATTGTATCAACGTCAATATCCTGGCTGTGATATTGCACTAGTTTTGCATGTTACCATGGCGGGTGGGGGGAGACTGGGCAAAGTGTACAAGGAATCTTACTGAATTATTTCTCACAACTGCACATGAATCTACAATTATATCAATAAAAATTTCAATTAAAAATATGATTGGCAGAATACAGACAAAACGTTTATAGTACTTTTATTGCATAGTGATAAGGATAAAGAAAAATTTCTTTTTTGTTTTTCACAGTAAACATGTCACTTTATAATGAAATACACAATAAGATTAGAAAACTTAAAATTCTTAACAAGGAGTGAAAGGATATAATCAAGACTTTGGACATTTAAAAAAATTTTTTTATAAAATCTCAAAGAATATGAGTGAAGTGCATTCAGGACTCTTTAACAAATCATGGAATTCTAGTATAAGATAAACTGGATGAACAAAGGGGAAGTACCACTTTCTACCAATGAATAACTCACTTCCAGGAGTCTTTATCTGAGGAGGTGATGTACCCTGGAGACCAATGTTCCGGCTGGCCACGCACGCCCACACACCCACCTTGCTTATGTTCTCGAAAATTGCTAAGCCACCTCTAACGACAAGGCTCACCCACCCCAAGCTCCAGGCCTTGGTTAGGCATCCACGACCCCTTCACACCAGCTCAAAGCCCTTCAACACTCTCCTTGCACCTTTTATTTTTCTTTCACAGCACTTCCTCCACAATTAAAATTACTCATTTGCATTTGTCTCCCTCCTGTGACTACAGAGAGACCCTGGGCATGTGTTCCTGATCACCCCTGTATTTGTAAGCGCCACGCTGCCTGGCAACTGCAGTCACCTGATAAAGTTCTAATGAATTAAGTGCCTACAGAATTCATGTGAATTTAGAGATGACCATCATAGTGGGTTATAGGGAAAATTGGGACTCTTCTGTTCAAAAATCATTGTTATGTAGATGACTCTTTAAGTGCTGAGTCCTTCAATATGGTTTAACTCCACAAATGTTTCTCAAGGATTTACAGAGGTCTCCCATCTTACATGGCAACTAAATTCTGTAGGTAGCTGAGAGGCAAAAACTGTGTCCTATTAAAATTAACCTTGGAAAGAATTTCTTCCATTACCAGCATCAAAGCCTTAGATATTTTAAAGCCCAGATCATAGCCCCTCTTTTGTTTCTCTTTCAGCTGTAGCCTCCCTTTCCCTATAGAGGATATCATGGTGGTTTGACAGAACAATGTGGTACTTAAAAGAATTTCTCTCTGTTTTTCCTTTGGGGTGGGCAGTACATATAGTTAACTAAGGAAGGTTAAATGTGCGTATGATGCGCGTCCACAAGGCGACACTAGGCCAGGCACTGCGGTACATTAGGTGCCGACGACACAAGATTCCATATTCCCAGAGAGCTCACATTCTAGCAGCGAAGAAAAGTAACACGTAAGTAACAGAATAAAAATATTAATTTATATAAAATGTTATTAAGTGTTAAAAAGAAATAGCATGCTGCAAAAAATGCTATTTGACATGTCAGAAGCTAAATATGTTCTTTCTAGTGGCTTTCTTTCTGTAGATAAATTCTAATTTTCCCCTAGGCAGACCGATTCCTCAGGTGTATTAGGGCAAAGTTAATGTGTTCACAGAGGCAGTAGAGAACATGTACTAATATTTCCCATAATACAAAAAAAGAGAATTTAATAGAAGTTGGCTCAGCGTAGGGTGTGGGAGGTGTGTGCTTCACTGAGGCAGGGACTGAGCAGAATCGAGGGTGAATGGTGGCGGCTCTCAGGGGCAGATACAGCACCAGTAAGGACCGCGTTAAGAGTGTGGGGGGATGGGGCGGGGGGGGGGGGGCTGACCTTTATCCACACCTGCTTACAGCACCTGTGTTAGGTGAGGCCAGGGGCTCTGGAGACTATACTCTCAGCAATGGGGACGGCACTTCTCATCCCATGAAGAGCCTGGGCGGGAAGGCCAGAGATGAGGGAGGCCTGAGGCAAGGCAAGAGAAGGGGAAAGGAGAGAAACAAGGGGGTTCAGACGCACAGATCAGGAATACAGCTGGCAGACTTCACAATCAATTGGATGTCAGGGTAAATTCAAGAGTTGAGGATTACTGTAGGTTTTGAGTTAGTGTAACTAAGGATAGATACAGATGTTACCTTGTAAACATAAATGTCCACTGATTTTGTAATTACTCAATGAATTTCTCAATACAGAAAAAAATGCTTTAGTGGCTAAAAAAAGAAAATGAAGCTTACAAGACAAGGCAGTGCTCTACATTACAAAATAGATTCTCTAAACCAAAGCAGGAGAAAGTCTACAGAGACCTATTTAATATAAAAAGAATGTGTTAGAAAATATATAAAATGTATGGGTAACCCATTTCTGATATTATTTTAAAAGAATGTAGCATTTTTGCACAGGTAAAAAATGGCTTAAGTGCCTGAGTGATTTTTCTGGCAAAAATAATTAGGCAGACATTTTTCAGAAGAATTGCCAGTAAATTAGAGAAAATCTAAAGTCTCATTTGGATAAAATTTGCTAAAAGCAGAAACTGCTGTTTAATATGATGGCTTCTATGGCGAGACAATCCCCCCACCCCCTTCTGTGCTCATAATTATTAAAGGGGAAAAAAATGCCAGAAACCTCCATCACACGATGCCAGCATGCACCTGTGGAACAATCTGCAGTTCTGGAGAACAGCCACATGCCACCTGTCCAGCACCACTTGCCCCATCTTTTTGGTTACAGTGATGCCAGACCGAACCTTTCAGAAGCAGTACATCAAACTGTCCTTTTTGGGTGGGCATGGGTGTGCATAGGTGTACACAGGTGTCCCTTTCTGCTGAGAAATGAAACAGCAGCCGTCAAATCAGAGACAAAAAGTCATATGTGAACAGCAGGGAGCCTCCAGCTCTGCAGCTCTCCACAAGCCAGTTTAGAGCGCGAGCTGCTAAATGGAAACACCCAGGCCTGCCACCTTTACCAGCCAACAGCCCAATGCCCTAGGATCTCGGCAGTGTTTGGCTAAGGACAAAAATGGAGTACCAGCTGAGTGCCTGTGGATTCAGGGAGGGGACGTGATATCAATGGGAGATGAGTGCCCCAGAGACAAATCATGTTTTCACAACGCTGCCAGGGCCAGGCCCTCTGTGCCATTCAGATCCTCTCCTAGGTCCCGTCTGCTGTGTCCGCCTTATGCTGCCAGTGCTTTGTACCAAGGGAAGCACAAATTGAGCCATCAGGGACGACAGAGGTGACTTATCCAAAGGTTTATCCAGTCTCCTGGCAGACCGTTTTTGAGGGTTTAAGTAGGAAGTGCACTGTACGGCTTCATGCACTGTCATGAAAAGGTCTTATCTGAAAACTAATCTTAAATAAGAAATATAATCAAAGGAGGCAATGTTAATTATAAACGCTGTTATTTTCTGAACGTGATCTACAATAGAGGAGAATGAGACTGAAATACATGTATGGTTTATAAAGATTAGTCATCTGGAATTCTATAATTTCTCACAGCAAAATTAACATGTGATCACTCTGCCACAACATTTAATTTAGAAAACCTCAAAAGAACTATATGTTATTTCAGAAACAGGAGATTCTGATAGGATATTCAGTTGTAGACCAGAGGCAAAAAGCAAAAAAATGCTAACCAAGGAAAAAATAAGCCAATACCTGGAGACCCCAGAAGAAAACAAAAGGGGGTAATGAAGAAATGGCCGGACCCAAGACGTGTCCCTGGGAGCTAGCTGTCATTGCTCTCCAGCTCCAGAAACTCCGGCCTCATCGTATTCCTCACAGCTCTCATCTACCCACTGTATCCTTGAATCCAGCCTGTCTTCCAAAATCCATGGGAGTCTGTACTTACCTGGAGGTGCAGAGAAAGTCCACTTCCAGTGCCAGGGTTGCATGGGAAGGGGATATAATAATACACACCCAGACCCACCCCCACATACACACACACATACCTATTACCCCCCAAAGTGAACCCAGAATGGTTTTTATTCATAAAATCACTATTATGTGTAACATTAAATATTATATATAGTAATCATTATCATATATAGTAATTCTATGTGGAAATTACATACTATATTAATAGAAATACTTCAGGTGTACTGCAGATTAAATAGGTTCCATGGGTGAGCTTGGAACCTAACCACCATTCATAACACTGATTCTACAGAAAAATAGTTCAGAGTGCCAGACAATCACCTTTCAAGCTTTTGAGGCAGACACACTTGTGTATCAGGGACTGCCTGTACTTTCATGCTTGGTTACCATTTTGACTCCATGCCAGCCAGAAAACTCCATCTAAACATTGTTCCTGAGAACTGACCCAAATAACGTTTAAGGGGACACTCTGGATAGTAACAAACTTCGAGCCTCACAAGCCAGGTACTCCATGACACATAACCCTGGCCACTGACCCAAAGCCTGTTGATTTAAAAAGCTCTATATGAGGATATTTAAAAACAAACAAAAAAGAAAACTCATGAACACAAAATTATGCTACACACGGACCCTGTCCTATGTTACAGGCTATTGTAGTTAGTTTTCCGCCTGTTTGTTAACATCTCTGCCAAGGTGCTTAAGCATGTGCTTGCTTCTATCACCATCCTCTTCGACTGGCAGTGGTAGATGACAGAAGTGCTCTTAAATACAGAGGTAGAAAGCAACACAGACAGATTAGACAGCAGAAGAAGCAGTTTATTGCTGGTTTGCAGTCAGTCACACGTCATGAGGTACCCAGGGAAAGAACCCACAGAGTTCGGTTACTCTGTCTATAGCCAACACCACAACGCCCCGTTATCCTTATAGGGAAGCAGCCTCAAGATCCAACATGTCGGTAATTGCTAGTGGTGGTTGTGGTAGCCGTGGGGGGAGAGGGTGGTGACCAGGGGAAGCAAGGAGGGGAAAAGAAGACAAAGAGTATGATTGTGGTGGGGACTCAGTAGCACACAGACTACAACACGGGGACCGAATAAGGATGTCTGAACCCAGCGCGCTGGAATACAAATGCTCAGCGCTTCCCACACCAACGTCGCCCTGTTTTGTAAGACTCCTGCCAACAACCCTGTCTTTAAAGCTATTTCTGTTTTGTTCTCAAATGTTCTACCTCTGGCCTTCAATCTTGTTAAAAGGCAGTTTTACGTTTAAAAACTCTCAGTAAATAACACTGAGGATTCAGAACCACTGCTCTAACTGAGATGAACAGAATGGAGGCAGGAGAGCGTGGCAGTCCAGCAGGAAATGTCTATTCATTTAAGCTCAGTTACTCCGATGAAAGGCGATCCTAGGGCTCCAGGAAAGCTGCATACCTGGAGGAAAGGACACTGGACCAGGAAGAAGAGGATTCCCTTTTGGTTACAGGTCTGTTTTGTGACCACTTAATCATTCTGGATATCAGGTCATTTGAAAAACAATCCTCGCCCAAAGTCATTTACCACAATGACTTGTGTTTAAAATAGGTAACAGGAAAGTGCTCTGCAAACTGTGAAACTAAGTGCTTTTACTCTAAATTCGATTACATTCATGTACAAATTCCAGTTTAAAAGACAGACCTGAAAAAAACCATCAAATACAATAAGAAGCCAAACAAACCCTAAATATCCTTTCTTCACCAGACTAGACGTGTCGTTCTGCTCCGAGCCATAAAGCCAAGCTTGCCTCGGCAAGAACAAGGCTTTTACATTTATTTTTATTCCTCTTCCTCTTCGGCATTCAAATAACACCACTCGTTTCGTAAGATCCAGAAGATGAGGGAAAGCCGAGGCCCACAAATAACAGAACAAGCTTCAGGGTTGAACCAAGAATAACATGTTAAGAAAAAAGTTAAAAACAATGATTTCGTTTCAGATGCAAATACTTCACCTGCCCACAATTTCTTTGCTGTGAACTTTCTGGCAAGATCAAAATCTCAGGAAATTCCAAACAAATGAAACTCTAAAGGCAAATTAGTTAGGAAAAAGGATCTAACTTTAGAGACCCAAGCACACTCTTCCTATTCTTGTCCTGTTCTTTACTTTTACAGAGGAGCAGCAAACCAACTGCAAAATCATAAGCTAACAAGAACTCTGCTTCCTGCGAGGTGACAACTCTGGCTTTTAATAAATGCCTCTACTTCCTGTCAGCATCGGTCACTCCCAGCTACTAAACCTATGAAGTTTGAACGAGGGAGGCTCTCACACCACTGGCGTCTCTCATACTTGGCCAGCATGCTGGAACACAAGAGCTAATAAACCACAGGGAAACTGTCCCGGCAGAGCGGTAGGGTCTGTGCACGGCACAGAGGCAGGACCAGCTGAGGAAGACAAGGACGGATTATAGATGAGGCTTAGCTCCATCAAGAGTGTGTGTGTGTGTGTGTGTCTCACGGGGGGTATGCCACACGCTCTATAAAGGGTAATAGAGAACAAAGGGTGTGCTAAATTGATGGGGGGGTCACTAACACATGGCTCACACAGTACCATAAACTTGATGCCTCCCTGTCAACCAGTTTCCAATTCATGAACTTTCTGAATAGCACAGCTTACCTCCTCATTCAGGAACTACTTACTGGGTCCTTTCTAAACGCCAGGCACTATACTGGGTACTGAGAGACAGCAGGACTGAAACAAAAGCAGTCCTGCCCCTTGTAGACTTGACAGGTTCCTTGGCAATAGGTAAGTAAACAGGCAATTACAGAATGGATAGAACTGCAGTATAATCACACCCAGTGCTGTGAAAGCGGAAGCACAGGGGCCATGGGAAGACCTCTATGAGCCACCTAACTGGGACCTGGGGGAAGGGGAAGTTAGAGAAAGCATCCTAAAAGAGGATGCCTAAGACGTGAGTGGAAGGAAGAACGAGAATTAGTGAGGGAGAATATTCCAGGCAGAGGAAACAGTGTTTGCAAAGGCTCTGTGAGAGACAGAGAGCATTACCATGTCACGAACTAAAAGTATTTTGAAAGCTGTACCAGAATATGTGCGAGAATATGTATGTGCATGCTCTGAATTCAAGGGCCATTACTACTTCCTGGGTGACTAAATGAGACACTCTAGGGAAAACATTAACAGTCAGATGAAAGGAGCAGCGTGCGGAGACCCTTGAGGAACTTCCCCCAGCAGAGGAACCGAGAAGAAGCCCAAGAGTGAGAGCGAGGACTAGCTAGAGAAAGAGAAGACGTAAAAGGTAAGAAAAAAGGAAAAAAGAGAGAGTTATGGAAACTGGGGTTAGGGAATATTCCAGAAGCACACACAAGTCAATCATGTTAAATGGTGCCATGATAAGGATGCAAAGAATCCGTTGGATCAGCAACAAGGAAGCTAAGAGTGACCTTGTCAAGAATTATTTTAGTGGCTTGGCAGGGTGGAGCCTAACTTCCCTGCAACGAGGAGTGACCGGGAGGTGAACAATGGACACAGTGACCTATTTATTTCAAACATTTCCACTGGAGAAGGAAACTGGAGAGCAGCGGCGGGAGGGAGAGCTGCAGCAGGAGGGGGCCCGAGCAAATCTGAAGACAAAGCATGATCAATGCACGGGGGTCTTATGCCGAGTCTGGACTTCTATAAAAGAGGCCTCTTTATATAATTCTTTCTTATTCACTTTCATCTTAAAAACAGCTGCTTCCCCCCTGCAACATTTTGGCTCTCTAATGGCTATGGTTTACTGATTCTGTGGAGAGGCCTGCGAACTACGGTTTTTCTACTCCTTACCTCTACTTCTGCCATGTATGATCTACAGTATCCACTCAGCGACACATAAATGACTCCAAAATAAAACCAGAAGGGGAAAAACCAGTTACTCATCCCCCTCACCACTAAAAGATAGTCACAGCTTCTTTCATTCTACTTTGTCATCCACTGGTAAGAAAAACTTTTCTCTTTTCAAATCTTTAAGTGACTAGTCATCAACAATTATTTTTAAAAAAATCAGATCTAGGACTACTTCTATAGATAACCCTCGCAGCTAGAATTAGACGGAGGAAAAAAGGGAAGCTGCTTCACAACTGGAATGGCTTGCAGATCTCTGACTGACTGCTTCGACACGGCAAGGAAAGAGTTCAGTAAACATGTGAATGGGAAAGAGGCAGCAATCAGTAAGTCATTCAGAATTACTCAAGATGATAATTTCTGTGTTTAAATTTAAGTAATCATAAAGTCTCAGAATTTGTAATCGTATCCAAAATGTAAAATACCTAAAAATTAAAGCCTATCACTTAGACACTTAGACTTACGATAATTATCAGCGAACTTATTTACCAGGTACTTGACTTGCAAGAATCACTCAAAGCTATCTGTGTACCAAGACCTGCTAATAAACAGACCACATAATGGGATAAGCCAGCCAACACTGTTAAAAATATCCTTTAAAATTCACAATGAATAAATGGGACTTTTATTTTCATAGTGTCAGCTGCAAATGAGGGGACTAGTCACATATTTTCAATGTATCCTTAGTGAGTCAGGCTTATACTTAAAGATTCTTTGAAAAAATCTTTATTTTGCATATTAAAATCTACTATAATTCTGCTTTTTGTACAGACTAAAGAGTATCTGCATACATATTTGGCTAAGAAAAATAAAACTCTTCACACACAAGTTGTCACTTCACTGCAATGAATGAATACCACCTGCCTATTCAGCGCAACACACTGGCTGGAGCTCCTGGGCTGTAAAACCGATGACGACACAAACGTGTGCGGACACCTACACAGACGACTTCATCCACAGCGGAGTGAGGTCAACGCCATGATGTAACCTCCACTGTGCCACCCTACTAGAAGGGTCCAGAGGTCATTATCACAGTCAAAGTGAGCAGTCATGGCAGAGGAAACAGAAAAGGGAAAGAGGAAAAAATATATGTATATCTTGAGAGAGAGAGAAAATGCATATGAACTGTGTGTAGGAGATGGGAGGAGGAGGGTTAAGATCAAAGAGGAAGAAAGGTAAACATGCCCCCATGCTTTCAAGCTTTGGTAATGTAGCATTTCACATAAACATGAACGGCAAGGAGGAACAAGCTCAGATTAGGGGTCCGGAGAACATACGGGGCTCAGGCCTGCTTGCCCTTGGAACCTCCACTTAGACACTACCTGTACAGACTACCCCTACCTGACAGCGCCTCCATCTGTTTCCCTGCTCCCAATCTCAATTAGCTGCCTCTTCCTCAGTGTTTTCATAGACAAAAAACTTCAGATACAAAAAAGCGTCAAATGGCTAATGCCATTGTGTCAGGTGATTCAGGAGTGCTAAAACACTGAGCTGGTTTTGTCTTTTTAGGATTCAGCTTTGGGGAGAAAAGGTACAAAACTTAGAACAAAGACTTTCATTGCTTTATAACAGTAAAAAATCTTCCTTTATCTACTGCTTGTTCTAATTTGTCATATACAACATACCTCTATGGAATAATAGATGTTCAAGGATCAAAGAAAAAGCAGGTCCAACAATGTAATATGCACTTCTGTTGCTAAACAGGGATAGAGACCTTGAACAACACACACTCTTTGTAACCTATATTTTATTTTTATCATGGCTATCATTTATTTCACCCCGTGATAGAGAGGATAAGGTAGAGAAACCATCTAGTCATGAGCTCAGACACATGACAAATGGTATCATTCCTAACCAAGTCACAAAGCGAGTCATGAAAAACACTACTTTAGATTTCTCAGTGCAGGCATATTTGGGCAAGTCATTCCTTTTATCAAATCATTCATCAAATCCTAATCGGACCACCCAACTTAATTTCCAAGTTGGTCATCAAAAATAGTTCGTGGAAATAACTGAACACGGGACAAAAGCACAGTCATACTCAGTTGCCCGAGGTGGACAAAGATGGCGGCAGCTTCCAACTTCCCCAAAATGGCGTAAGGGGCCGAGGATGAAGAGGGAAAGGGGAAGAGCAGGAAGGCAAGAAGGCTCCTGACTCTATCCCGGGGTTTAATGTCAAGGGCACGCCCTCGGGCATCTTCACACCAGACACCAACCTCTCTCTCTGGCTAGTCTTCCCTTGCTTTGATTTCATCTAATGATAGTTCACCAACTACTTACAAGGCTAAGTATCTTTTTAAAATCATCTCAATTCTAACACTGACATCCAACTCCAGGAAAAAACCCAGCTTGGAGTAGAGGTTGCAACCTCAAGTGCGTCCAAGGGCTGGGAAGTTGCTGTAAGCGAGGACAGTGTGACCGCTGTGGAGCTGTGTGTGGTGAACTCAAGAACACACACGTGCGGGCCGGCCCTGTGGCTTAGCGGTTAAGTGCGCGTGCTCGGCTGCTGGCGGCCCGGGTTCGGATCCCGGGTGGGCACCGACGCACCGCTTCTCCGGACATGCTGAGGCCGCGTCCCACATACAGCAACTAGAAGGGTGTGCAACTATGACATACAACTATCTACTGGGGCTTTGGGGAAAAAAAATAAATTAATTAAAAAAAAAATTAAAAAAAAAAGAACACACACGTGTCCCCCCGCAGGAGGGGCCTCAGCCGCAGGAGGGGCCTCAGCTCAGCAGACCACTGCCAAGGTGGGCTCAGACAGTGCGATTTTCAGAAGCCCAGAAATCCAGACTTGTATGTAATTTCTCCTGATTTATAAATACTGACAAAAATTTAAACTCCTCTTTCTTTTAAAACATTGTGTGGACCAAGCAAAATATGACTGTGGGTGGCCGATCTGTGACATCTAGGTGAGAGATCAGAAAACCCGGCAAAGGTCAACATCCACAAACACTCTCCTCCTAGGCCATAAGAAACGAGGCGGCGGAGCACAGCCCCGTCTCTCTCTGCAGCTGTGTATCAGTGTGAGGACGGCCACAGTGCTGCTGTCAAGCTGGACTCAAGACATGGGAGACCTGAGGCAGAGAAGAACATCGAGGCTCTGACCCCTAATTGTCCTCCTAGAACATTTCCTGCTATTACAGACCCATTTATGGTGTGTAATCAATGGTCCTGCATGTAAAGCACTTTAAAGCGCAGTGCCTGGGGCACAGAACAGAATACGATAAACGCTGGCTATTACTGGGTTTGATTATGAATGAGGGTAGATTATGCACTGTGCCGGCTCTCCCTTGAATGGGAGATTTTAGTCCAATTACCAAACCCAATAGTCCTCTTTAGACATGAGAAGAATTTCAAAGGAAACTGCATTCACCAATGAGGCATTCAGTAATTTTATAAAATAATCTGACTTATGCTCTCACAAGGCATTTTATTATTTTTAAGGACATAATAACGGATTTTTAAAGTTTTAATTTGAGTTAATATGAAAATTTCAAGTTCTGTCTCACTTTTAGATAACGGGGATCACGGAATATAAGGCTACCAAATCTAACACGAGTAGGGCATGAAACCCCAATTTTTCTAGAAGAGTTGCCCCCCTCCCCTGGCTCCTCACGCAACCATGCAGTTGTAGAATGTCAGATTCGAGTCCTGCTGTGAGGCTATCTGGTCTCACTGCCACATTTTACAGATCCTGCATATAACTCCTTCGGTCCCATAACAGTCAAAGGCAGATCAGAACCCAAACCCAGTTCTCTTTTTCCATTACCTCACAAGTCCCTGGGGGGATGTATGTTCAGGGTGGTTGGTTAATGGTGGGTCGCAGGGCAGTTTGCAACTAAAGCTCTGAAACAAAACTGTTCTGTACGAAACTAACCAATACTGGAGACAGATACAGAGCCCAGCCCTTAGGGGCAAAACACTCTATCAACTAATGGACAGGGTGGGGAAGGTTTCCTATACAGAGCCAATCAAAGCCTTGCTTCCATACATCTCAGAGTAGGTCATACTCTTAAAAATCCTGTAATATCAACTATGCCCTTTAAGACACTGGCTTGGAGAGAGAGTTCCAAGCCTTTATGAAAGAATCTAATTTACTCGCTGGAAAACTAGAGACGTCACTGAGCAAAGGAATCAGTGATGTGAAAAGAATGTTACTATGCTTCAAACTGTCCAGCTTTCAAAGTACTGAGAAAATATTTTTTGAAATGTAGGCAAGTGCAGAGTATAGATTGTGTCCTACATTCAAAATTGGTCTTTCTAGAAAGCATGTTTTAATGTCAAAGGATATAAAGCAAGCTGTGAACAGGAGACTAAAATTAGCTCAAACCACAAATAACCTACCATACTTATCACTTCCTTATGATCAACCTACAAAAATCAAACATTAAAGACATTTACAAAACTAATGGTGTGATACCAATTTAATCCTTTAACTTCAGCTGTATCCTTTCTTCCTTCTTAAATGCACCTGGCATGTCAACATTACCAGAGAGTGACATTTTATTCATCTGAAGGCAAGTACAAGGGAACCCATTAGAGCTAAATTTTGCCCCGTAAATAAAACAGCATGAACCGCGCAGTTCTTAAGTGGTTAGAATGGTAACCACCTCCTCAAACTGAAGATAGGAAATTTTAGACGACGGACCACACCCATCTCCAGCTGCATTTCATACTGAGAGTTAGGGACATACCAGCCTCCTACTGCAAACCAAAGCTTGCCTCCACCTCCTGAAGCCATTTACTTCCAACTTTCAAAAGCAAAATCTTCCAATGAACAAAGTCTGTTGAGAAACACAAAAGCTTGTTGTCATCAAGCAGCGGAACAAGTTGCAAAAGGAAGCTTAGTTGACAAATATGCGTTCGTGAAAAAAAAAGGTACTAGGTTTGCTAAACTTTACTTTTACAGTGATTCTCTCTGCATGATGACTATGTTTTGATAAGTTTTCTGGGGAAATTCAAACTCACAAAGGATGGAAACAAGTGGTTAAGATGAGTAAAGTAAAGAATCTACCAACTACCACTGTGCACTCCTCCACAGGGTTACTCAAACTCTTAAAAGCATTCATATCAGCAGGTAGAAAAATAAGGGAAAGTAGCAAACTTGGGTACTGTGATGAGAACAGATGAAATAAAATATTGCTAATGACACTAATATTCCTAGGATATATTAAGAAAACTGTTAGTAGGACACGAAGGAATATTTAAATATACTTAGAAATGGCACCATGATAGGTACTTAAAGAACCCATTAAAACCCAGCTTCTTGGGGATGTTGATTCTCCAAGAATGTTCAAGAGAGATGTAGACCAGCTGATCCTTAACTGTGGCTAAATCACCTGGTGTACTGGGGATTGCTCCAGAAACGTGGCTTTGTGCCTGTAAATCTGATGTGGCTTAACGCAACTTCCTGATCTTGCACCATTCTGCTTCAACCCTTCACCCCACCTGAGGATGATCCAAGCGACCCTGGCAACATGCGGGTGACAACCAGGTGGTGGAGAATAATAATGGCAATGCTCTTCTCTTAACTCTAAGATGCTGTTAAAATACAGTTCAAATCAGGGTAAAAACAAAGCAAAACAACGGCAACAAAAAAACACAAAACAATATATCCTCCCCTAAAAAAGACCACTGAATATCTTCTTCGAGGTCCCTTCTCTCTGTGCACAAGGGAGCCACACAAATATGTATGACCCAGTGAAGGCACACTTTGCCTTTATCCTTACAGAAGCAAACTACGCCCTGACTATTTAAATAGTGAAGCAGTACAAAATCTAAAAGTGATAAATATAACAGTGACAAATGTTCAACCATCAGGGGAATTTAAAGCTAATTTCCCGTACTATGCTAAATGCAGCCTGCCTACTTGTTTTCTTGAGCAAAGTTATATTCAGAAGTGATTTCATCCACAGACATTTTTAAGTAACCCCCTGTTCTTAAGAGAACTCCAACTATGTGGAATAATTACTTGATGTTCTCTTTTCCTGTAAGCAATCTCCAATAGTGTATAATTCTCTGAGTAATCAGTACTCATCAGAATAAAAACTAGTGAAGCTGTTTGCTGGAACTCATTGTGGCATTTTTCAAATGAGATTCTTCAAAAGGAAAAGATGTACCAATCAAAGATCCATAAAGTAAGAGAAAAAGTCAGTGGAGAAACGTTTCATAACAGAGTAATGGAGATAACAAAGAGCTTTCCTTCTCTAATCACTAACTAATACATTAAAAAAACACAACTGTGGAAACAGCTTTGCTATGCTCATCTTATCTGTGCAAGTGGTGTCGCTCACCCACAAAAGCCACAGGCACAGCCGAGGCTTTTCCTTCTTCATCTGTGAGAGAAAACACACCGCACTCAGTCTTGAGAAGAAACCTCTACAAGTAGAAGAGAAGGGGCCCAGGACACAAGTCTACCTGGGTCCAAAGGTTTACTTCAACTAGTGCTTAAGCCTCAGTTAGGACTCAGGATTTCCTGGCACACTACTAGGATAAGAGTAGCAGGGAATACATAGTTTCCAGAGAAAATACAGACCTTAAGCGTCACTTTGCTAAAGAAGCCATGTTTACTTTGTGAGTCCATAATGCAGAACCAATTTCTTGCAGCACCAATTCTAAGTACCACGGGGTATCCATAAAATTTTACTGCCTTGGTAGAATCATGAGCATTCAGAACTGCAAAGTGAATCATATCACACATTTAAAAAAAAATACTGAAAATCATTCATCAGTAGTTATAATTTTGTCTGCAGTGTGACCTGTACCACATCCCAAAGATCAACTGATTTGGGGGGGCCAGATTTTCTTTGGCTATTTATTTCAGGGAAAAAATAATCTTCCACGTGAAATGGTCTTGTTTCCAGTTTTCAGACATGCAAAACTTACAAACTGCCAGTAAGATACTCGTGATTCTGTCAAGCTGCCTTGAAGGAGAGGGCAGCAGCTAATGAACTATGAAGCCCACTTCTAAAAAGTAAAGCATTATTTCAAATACTGGAGACTTAGGTACTTTCTTCTCAAACATGGCAGCTGTGTAAACTATTATACTATTCAAATGAAGTTTAGACCAGATGTAGGTTTCTTTCTAAAATTACAACATAAAGGGCAGCTACTCTTCACGTACCTAGCTGGGGCTGAATCTTTCGTAAATTCTCAAGAATCAGTTCCTCTATCTTTTACAGGAAAAACCACCCAATTGCTACTTAGAGAAAAACTGCAAGCGTAACTCCTATGTCAGTGCTACTCATTTTCCCACATTACTATATCAAATGAACCCTACTTATTAAAAATGTTTAATTTGGGGAAATAAAACTCTTGGGAAAAAAAGACTCACTTCTTTTGAATCTTTCACTATACTCACAAAACTCCTATAAATTTTTGAGCCTAACTGCACCCACTGACACCCACACACCTTACAAAACTGAGTAACCACTGCAGCGTTTACAAAGATTCCTTCGGGCACATTAAATTCTCTCGTGAGTACATTAAAGACTTTTATTACTTGACATGAACTTAGTGATCAGTTAGTCCAGGAGCATTTTTACAAAGGAAAGGACTGAAGCCAAAGAAAGGAAGGGACCTCGTCAGCGTTGCTGGCATTAGAGCTGAGACCAGAGAAAACGCAAAAGATTAAACTACTCTCTTGGCCCAAAGGGTGGTCTGATCAAAGGCCAAAAATGTCTGCCTTTACCATTTATACTTTGAAAAAAATCACAGACTTGGTAAGGGTTGTTACTTTATTAAGAACCATATTTTATATCCCAGTCAAAAAATGTTTTACAAACAAATGACATGCAAAGCCCTTCTAGAAGGCATGTGGGAACAGGTCAAGAGTGATGAGGAGAGAGCAATTCAATAATTCTTAGAGAGACAGCGATATCACCTCTCAGTTTCCTAAGTTCACCTCAGGCCAAGTACAAATTTGCTGTTAAATTTAAAGTTCCTGAGAAACAAACTTGTGGTATCAACTTCTACTGGGTAAGACTCAAGCCTTTCTTCCAGGCCACCACAGTAGGCAATACTAAGTCGCCTCATCAGGCCATGGCTCAAAATGTGGTGGTTCTCTCCCAGAGGGACCTCTGCTGTAAGTACTAAAGCAGCCTGATCTAACTATTTCTACCACTCCTTCCCACCCAGAATGGGAGCTGGGAACCATGTCTTGTTCATCTTTGTATTGTCAGGGGCTGGCAAAGTGCTGTCAACCAACTCAACCCCAACGTTTCTTCCGCACTGTGTGCCAAGGGTAGAGGACGCCATGGTGAACGAGAAAGATGAAAGAGCTGACCCCAACAGCTGGGACTCAAGAGAAGACAGGCCTGGATACAAAGAAACAGCTCCCACCAGAGCAGCGCTTTAGGAGAGACACGCACGCAGCCGTACGGAAACACACAGGTGAGAGAGCAAAAATCTAGTGCGAGGAGGCACACATCTGAGCTGGGAGAAGCAAGCCAGATGAGTGGGAAAGGCAGCCTAGAGAAAGTGCTGAGCCAAGGTACAGAGGAATGAAAGGATCAGTCTGGAGAACGCTGCTGGTGTGGCCAGAACAGAAGGTACAGAAAAGGGGATGGCTGAACCCAGCTGCCATGCCCAGGGGTCTGAATCTTACGGGTACTATGACAGCACTAGGAGTAGTTACACAGAGGAGGAAGAGGCTCAGGTCTGTTTTAAGGGAATTACTCTAGTGATCATGTGAAGCATATACATAGCAGGGTTGAGGGGAGATGTGGACAGACTGCTGAGGGGCCATATTAGTACGTTACTGGTTTCACTCATTTCTGTGGGGTGAAACTAGGAACAACAGCAGTGTTACAGGAGTATTATAGGCAAAACTGGAGAACCCAGACCACGGGGGTAGTAGAAAGGATGCCACGGTGACCAATCAATGAAATGTGGCAGAGGGAATCAAGAACTGGCCAAGTCCCCAGCACTCCTCGATATTCAAAACTGCACATCAAATGACTGGTACCAAACTACACTGTCTTGGAAACAACGACCCCGCTAGACTTCCCATCTTGCTGAATGTGGGCAGTATAAAGAAGCACACCCAGCCCATTTGTCAGTATTATGAGTTGGTCACCATGAACGAATTAACCTCAACACTGGGGGGAGGAATGCCAGCTCATGCAAAGCATAAATGGGCCCAGGGAGGCTTACGAGAAAAGTACCTGCAATTAAAAGTACAGCATAGGACAAAACTGCCAAAAGCATTCTTCAATCCAAAAGATCAGAAAACAGACAATTCAAAAAAAAAAAAAAAGAAAAGAAAAGAACGAAAGAAAGAAAAGAGTTATTTCATCAGTTTATAGTCTGAAAAACCCCTACAGGAAATTTTTAAATTTGTTTCTATCATGAAATTCAGTATACATTGTTACATTATTAAATACCAGATAATTTTATAGGTTTTGGAGGAGCTATTCATGCTGAAAAGCAAAATGCAGTGGGGAGGCCATGGAGCCCAATGAGAGATAACTAGTAACTGAAAATCGTTTGCGCTACCATTATCCCCCAGCCGGCTTTTGTTTCTGTACTTCCAAAAATACCAGAGTATTCCTATAAATATGCCAGTGCTGGCAAACAAACAATGATAGAAAAAGTTCTTCCCTCCACCATTTCTACTTCTGCTCCAGTTAATTTAATATGAGTGCAGACAATTACAAAGGTCTTTACACCATTTCCAACGTGATGATCAGACACCTAAATTTAGTTCACTCAAACCAGGGCTAAAGAAGAACATTTAGATCTAGTGGGTCACCCAAGATGACTAGAACTTCCCAATCTCTCCATGTCATTTCCGTTTGTCTTTTTTTTTTTCAAGTACAGTGAGTCACAGTGTATAGATCTTTCTCCTCTGCACAAAACAGTTTTCCTCTGTAGAGAATGTTATTTAAATAAACATCATAGGGATATTTTAATATTCATCTTGCTGGACTATAACAACATGAGCTGTATGCAGCAGTGAGGAATAACTACTGTTATAACATGGCTTCAACCTAGTCAGGCATCACATCGTATTTCATGATAAAAGCAGCTACAAAAACAAATGTCAAGGGGAAGAGTGGCCCATTTTACAAAGCCTGCCTCTAACACGGAATAAATCTTGTCCTCAAGTCACGAGCTATTGTTACAATCTCCTTTATCTGAAAACAATCAAATCATTCACAACAAAAAGTAGCGAACAGAACAGTGTCAGAGAAATCAAAGAATCAGAGATGAGAGAAACAGAAAAACACCTGACCCCAACTGTAAATTACAAATGGAGGGCAGCTTCTGAGCCGTTTTCATTCATTCCGGCCCCCTCTTCTCTCATTTTAGCTGCAAAAACCAATCCCTTTTCCCGGTCTGTGTTCTCTCCTCTTTCGGACAATCAAACCAACGCAAGCTCCAGCTCACTAAATATTACTTCCACTTTTCAAACCAGACATACAATTGTTTAAATGACAGAAAACAATTTTAAAGCCATCTACATATGCCAACGCTGACTTTTTATAGACCTGAATGCTTATTAGTATCTATGCTGTTTATTAGCATTAACAATTAAAATTAAGACAATTAAAACTTATGCTCACTTTATCAAAGTGAGCGAGCGTAAGTGGAGACTCTTTGTCTGAAACATTTGTTTTCTAAGCTACCACATTCCTCAGCATTTGAAAGTCTACTTCACCCTTTGTTCTTTTCCCAATTGTTTCCAAGTTTTTGCATCTTTTTGTTCTAGATAGAAGTACAGTGAGAAATAATTGCACTGCCTTGTTTACAAAATTTTAGGCAAAAATTACATGTTATTCTTCTAATAACAATAGACTAAGCAAGCTCAAAATGACTTTGTATAAGTCTGCCCACATTGTGACATGCTAAAAAATATTAATTTTTTTAACTGCCATTTTCTACCACCCATAAACACATTTCTTTGAATTCTTGAAAAATAACAGTTTTGGTAAATTGACACACACTTTGGAAACTATGCCACTTTAGACTCAAGGTCATTTGAACTCTACGTTTCTAAAAATGCCACAGTTGCCCAATAAAGAGCCACTTTTAAAGTCAAAAAGGAGAAGAGCTTCTCATTGCAATTTTAGAAAAAAAAATATCTGTACAGTAGAGATGAGAAAGCCCATAGTGGACAATTCTCTAAGATCAAAAGAAACCACTTGCAGGAACGTGGCAATGCATTAAGAAGCTGGGGAAATCTCAACACACAGCAAACTGACTAACTCCTTGGTAGACAGACAAGAACAAGGAGGGAAATTAACTGAAGACCAACAGGCTTCTCGCTAGCGGCATGCTTCACACAGTTTTAACAATGCTTGGGTGACAGGTAGACTCTGCCCTAAAATACTAAGAAATCAAATTCAACCAAGAACTTTTTATAATATGAATTTGTTGTTGCCAACTCAATGTCCCCATGCCTCCTGGAAGCCACCTCCACTTGTGATGGGGTAAATCATAATCAACTCGAACACTTTAGACCCACAATTTTTTCATTTAAAGCCACTTGAGACTCCACTGCATTAAACTGGATGCAGAAAATTTATCTACACATTCTCAAAGTCACTAGCGGAATTCATTCAACTAACTCAGAGAGACTAGATCCAGAATACAAATTTTATATATTGATCGATCGTACTTATACAGATTACAGTGGTTATAAATATTAGTCTATCAGAAGTTAATACACATTACAGTCCAAGTAAAAAGAATCCTGTCAAATAAGCTTGATGCAAATCCACATGAAACCCAGCCTGCCAAAAACAAGGCTTTTGTTAGTCAAGCATACCAAAGACCGGCTTAAAGCTTTTTTCCTTTTTAAGTGGAGCTCAAAATAGATTTTAACACTACCAGCTGATGGATCTCACAATTTGCCTTTTGAGCCTATAAGCTAAAAGCAGAATAAACTGCCTTCTCCCTTTACACAAGTAACAAAATCTCTCTATTCTGCAGATCGCCCATTTAAAATACCGAGTGTGGTTTTGGTTAATCTTCACAACCCCCGCAATGACATTTAATCGGGAGCACATATTTTCTTTAGAGGACTTAACTGCTTGTGAAAGCAGATCTCTTCGCGTCTTTAATCTGATGTTGTAGAGACATGTGAGAAATCCTATCTTCCTAACTTTTTATTTATGAACCCCCATAACCCACAAGGAGATGAAGACTAGAAAGACACAATCATCTCAGCCATGACCAAAAGACAAGATGCTCACCGGGGAGAGATGCTATTTTTAGATGGGGCAAAAACGTTAACCTTCCCTGTTGCCTGCCTGAAAGGGAAATACCGTGGCCCCAGTGGAGTGGGTACCGCAGGCCTTCTGGCCGGAAAGCTCTCTAGCCTGATATGCTCAGGGCTTGCTGCAGCTCCTCATTCAGCTCACGAGCAAACGTCCCTTCCTCTGACAGGTCTTCCCTGACGCCCCTCTCCGAGGCAGCCCACCTTCTATGCAGTCACTCTCCACCCCATTATGATGTTTCGTTTCCTTCCCAGCACTTGTCACCACCTGAAATTACCTGCTGACGTGTTTCACTGCCCTATTCAACTCTAAGCTCCAGGGGGGAGGGGGTCTTGTCCTCTTGTCCGGCAAACATTACCTCCAGCGCCTAGGCAGTGCCCAGCACGGAACAGGCAGGCCAATTCACCTCCATGAAATGAATGAACAGGAAGGGGGAAGGGACTGTCATCCCCGGGACTCGACGCACAGAGACTAGAGAAGAGGAAACGTGAAGGAGGGAGGAGAGAAAGCCTTTCCCCCAGGGAGACAAAGGAAAAGAGGACGAGGTGGTCCAGCCCAGGAAAGGAAGTGGTGGGGGTGTTCCAGCGACCCCAGGGGACAAAGGGTGGACAGGCGGGGGGCGGGGGTCAGGGTGCGAGGACCGGCGCCGAGAGCACCGGCGGGCGGCCGCCGGGCCCGAGGGGTCACCGGGCGGGGGATACGGGGTGGGTGGGGGCTCGGGGGGCCGCGAGACGCAGGCCCGCCGGGGACAAAGGGAGAGGGGGCCGGCCCCCCGCCGTCGGGGCGAACCCTCGGGCGGCCGGCCGAGGCGGAGGGCGGCCCGGGGCAGAGCGGGGCCGGGGTCTCGCGGAAGGTCCGCGCGGCCTAAGCGAAGGGCCGCCGCGCGCCGGGCGCTCCCGCACCTGGTAAATGGCCGCCCAGCTCCCGGCCTTGTCGATCTGCTCGAACTCCTTCTCCATCTCCATGACGGGCCAGGGCGGCTGCCGCGCCTCCTCCTCGGCCCGCTGCGCCGTCCGCCGCTCTAGGCCGCGTCGCCCTCTCGGCCCCGAGCGCACCGCGCCTCCACTCCCGCCGCTACCGCCGCCCTAGCCGCCGCTGCTTCTTCATGTCAACCCGGCAGCCGGAAGTACGCACCGCGCTGCCGCGGGCTCCGCCCCTCAAGCGGGAGGACCAATCAGCGCTCGAGAATGTCGGCAAGCACTTCCGCGGGGCGGGGCCGGGGGAGGTGCCGAGGGAAGTAGCCGCAGCCCCGCGAGACATCTCGCAGCGTGCGCTGCCTTCTCCCCTGCGGGACTCCCGGCATGGGCGTGGCGGGCGCCGTTGTCTAGGCAACCCCCGGGAGCCCCGCCCACGGCGGGTGGGTTTGCAATGGCCCGGCGGATCTTGAGTTCAAGCCTCGATGCCGCCCGTTGAGTCACACAGTGACCTTGAAGTGGTCATGCATGTTTCCTGCAGCCCCAGGGCACTGGCCTCAGTGCTCCATGCTGGAGTATGGGCGGAGGGCTGCATGCTCCACTTCCTGCCTCCCGCCTCTGGTTAGATATCTGCCCTTTTTTCGTGCTTCACCAGGCTGCTGGGGAAGGCCTATTGCTCTCTGAGGGTACTGTCCTTGCGTGAAACGGAAGATTTCCCTTGGGGGTCTCCTATCCTGGGCGCCATAGGAGAGAATGGATGGGGGTCTTGGGATGATTTTCAATATTTCCCAGAGTAGCAAGGAAATCCTGCTCAGACTGGACTCAGTAGAGCACCCATTCCATGGTGCATCAGTGTGTTCAATAACGCAGATTTCTGGACCCACTTCCAAAGGGTTCAGATACCAGGAATCTGTATTTTTCACCAGCAACCCCAGCTAATTCTATACCTGTGGTCCTTGAAGCACATATGAGAAGGGCTGATCAGGTTGCCTTTCTGCGGGTTCCACCTCAAGCCATCCAGCTCCCAGCCTGGCACATGGTATGGAGATTGTGAACTCCATCACCTCAGAGAACCTAGAAGACCGAATCTCTGTTCACTGTTCCCGTCTCAAGCCTGCCCAGAGCAGCTGCCTGGGGTCACTGGTTGAATTCCAGCTCATTCCTTGAGTGCTTTTGGCAGGCACTGTGCATGGCATTCTGTGTACACATTCTCATTTAACCTCTCCAACAACCCTACAATACAGGCACTATTACTGTTCCCATCATATAGATGAGGAAACTGAGGCACAGGGAGGCAAAAATCACTGTCCAGAGTAGCACTGGTCATTGGTGTGGAAGCCAGCATTCTAATCTAGTCTCCAGGGGAGTGCTTGCTTTGGAGCCAGGCTGCCTGGGTCCAAATTCCAGCTTTACTACATACTAGCTGTGCAACCTTGGGCAAATTACTTGACCTCTCTCTGCCTCTCTTCTCTCCTTTGTAAAATGAGGATAATAGAAGTACCTGCCTCGTAGGGGCAATGTGAAGATTGAAGGGGTAAATATAATGCTTTTAGTATAGTGAGTAGATCAATAAATAGCCCTCATTATTATACACCTTCGAATAATTGCAAATGGAGAGGTAAATAAATTCTTATTGAATAAATGCAATTGGTTTGATAGGCAATGTCTTTAGAAACTGAGTATTCCATGGTGGGGAAATTAACAGAAGCCCATTCTGGTGAAAAGTTTGGGAAACCCACACTTGGAAGCTGCCTAATTTATGCCTTAGCCATGTTAGTGACTCTCCAGGCTGATGTTCTCTTCCTGCCCTGGTTTATCTGAGTGCTAGTTTGTCTGAACTCACAGGGCTGAGAGCTCCTTGGGGGAAGAGAGAACAGGGTGGGCTCATTCGTATCTCTGTGGGCTGAGCTAAGTCAGTAAATAAATAAAATGCCCATCTGGAGCCCAAGTGGCCCTTAGGCCCGCAGGGAGGGCCACCCAGTGACTGCAGTGGCCTTTGAGTGGGGCCAAGGCTATGCACAGGATCTTGGTGGGGGAGAGGGGGCTACAGGAGGCTAAAGCAGGGTTCAAGTTTGGGCTGTTTAGTGACTGTGTTAGTTTCCTAGGGCTGCTGTAACAAATCACCACAAATTTGTTGGCTTAAAACAACAGAAATGTATTTGCAAAGTTCTGGCGGCCAGAAGTCTGAGATCGAGGTGTTGACAGGGCCACACTCACTCTGAAGGCTCTCGGAGAGAATCCTTCTTGAAGCTCCTGGTGGCTCGTGGCAGCATCACTCCAGGTTTTTCATGGTTTTTGCGTGGTTTTCTTCTCTGTGTCTTTTCCATCTGTCGGATTTCCCTCAGCCTCACTCTTATAAGGATGCCTGTCATTGAATTCAAGACCCACCCTAATCCAGGATGATTTGGCTGTCCCAGGTAATCCAAGATGCTCTCATTTTGAGATCCTTAAATTAATTACATCTGCAAAGAGACGTTTTCTGAATAAGGTCATGTTCCAGGTTCTGAGGGTGAAGACTTGGACATACCTTTTTGGGGGGCCCCCACTCAACCTACTATAGTGGCAGAGGGTGAAACTTTGTCACAAATACTGATTCTGAAGGAAACCCCTAATTTCAGGTATCAGCTAATCACCATTATATCCGTTCTTCACATAGCAGCAGCCAGAGAGAGATTTTAATATTTGGATCATGAAACTCTTCTATGTAAAATCCTCCAATAGTTTCCTATCTTTTTTAGAATGAAACCCAAATAAAGTCCTGACCCTGGCCCATAAGACCCATGTGACCTTGTCCCTGCCCACCTCCTCAAACTCTCTTCTCTTCTTGTACTCCACTCCAGTCCAGTCCTCTAATGTTTCAAACTAGTTTCCACCTCAGGACCTTTGCACCAGCTGTTCCCTCTACCTGTTCCTGTCTAGCCTCCGGACCATTCTTGCAGATCTTCTCACCTTTCAGGTTTCGGGTCAAATGTCACCTCTACCGACAGATCTTCTGACCACCCTCTCTACAATAGCCCCCAGTCACTCTCTACCACAGACCTTGTTTTTTGCATCATTGCACTCTTCTCTGTCTAAAATTCCCGTTTGTTTATTTGTTGGCTTGCTCCCTTTTCCTGCCCCCCATTTTAATGTTCCATGAGGGCAGGGCCCTCAACTTCTCGTCCGTGTTCCAAGCACCTGATATTTGGCCTGGAGGAGGGGCCCGAGGTGCTGGGATCCTCCTTGACTCTCCGAGGCTTAGCTTTCATCTGGAAACCTCTGCCGGTTCCCAGCCAAGGCTTGGCCTAGAACCAGCCAAGCCCTGGTATCCTCCGGAGATGTGATAGTGATGATTGGGAATCTGTCGGTGATGACTGGTTAGAAAATAAACAAATGGCAGTGTGTCGTGATAGCTAAAACCTTTTCCTGGCAGGCGTGCCTGAGGATGGTCTCACGCGGCTTCTCAGGCCTTCCCTTCAAGGATTTAGCTAATGGAGGAAATCAATGACTCATTAAACTTTTAAAAATGTCCGAAAGAGTTGTTGGTGGAGAGGGATGGCTGTTTACCAAGCCTCCAATGGATCATCAACTCCTAACTCAGCAGTGTCAGCAAGTTTCCCAGTAAAATTCGTCCCAGTCTCTTTTCTGGGAGACAGAGCAGTGTTGAGAGCTGGGGAGGCAGAGCCAGAGCAAACTGGTCCCTGATGAACTGTCACTTCCGCAGGGAGGCCCCTCCTGACGCCTCCTAATAAACAGAGCCCTGTCACTCCGTCCTTTTTCTGCTTAGCACTTATCAGGCATTGGAGGATGTACCTTCTACCCCTGTTACCACGTGGTGTTATGTAATGTGTTTGTTTCATGTGTTTATCGGCCGTCTCCACTACTAAATGTAAAGTGCGTGAAGAAAAGAAACTAAGTCGATTTGGATCAATGCTGTCTTCCTTGAGCTACGAGTCATTCCCAGATGAGACCATGAGTCCTTGGAAGGTTCCAGAAACCAAGATGACAGGGCTTCTTTCCACCTCGTGGACTCAGCTCGAGGGTCCTCATCATCCAGCTCCCTCTGTCCACCAGGGAGGACACACAGCCAGGAAGGGAAGTGGCCCTTCCCTCTGAGACTCACACACGCTCTCCTAGCAGAGTTTGGGCGCCTGGACTGGTTGGCTGATGTGGGGTCAGCCAGAGACATTCCCTGAGCTGGGATAACTCGCCCGGGACCACGCCCAGGCCCACAGCACCGGAAACTGGGTTCACAGAGCTTCCGCCTCCAGCCACGGCAGCGCTAGGCAACAGTGTTATCTTGCATTTTACATTTCCCAGCAGCCCTGCAAGCCTCGTGTTATCCCATTTTGCAGATGAGAAAATGGCTGCTCAGAGAGGATAAGGAAGTGAAATCAATGAACATCCAAATACAGAGTGCTGGCCTGAGCACAGCAGGTAAAAGCTTCTAAACCCTGTGTCTGCTACTTACTAGCTTTCAGGCCTTGGGCAAGTTGCTTAACCTCCTGGGGTCAGCCCGGATGGTTTCCAGTAAGAAAAACCCAACTGAAAGTGGCTTTCACAAAATGGGGAATTTATGGCCTCACGAAACTGGGAAGTCCAATAGGGGCTTGCTTCAGGCACAGCCGTATCCAGGGGCTCCAACCGTGTCATCATGACTCTCTCTCTCTCCAGCTCTATCTGCTTCCCCCATGTGTTAGATTCACTCTCAGGCAGGCTTTCCTCCTGAGGGAACCAGGATGGCCCCAGCAGTGCCAGGCTCACATCCTGCCAGCTCAGCAACCCCAAAGAAAAGAGGGCTTCTTTTCCCTGGTGGTCCCAGCACAAGTCCTGGCCTTCAATCTCATTGGTCCAGTTGAGTCTCAGAAGCCATCTCTAAGCCAGTCTCTCTGTCCAAGGGAAATATTGGCAAATGAAGAAACTGAGGCCCAGAGAGGTCAATTTCTTAACCAAGGTCACACAGCTATAAGTAGTGAAGTGGGATTTAGATATAGGCAGTCTGGTTTCAGCATCTGTGCTCTCAGCCGTGATGCTCTCCAGTCTCTCCAAGAACTCTCATGAGCTCTAAACAAATAATAACAACAATGAAGAGATAATAATAGTAAACATAATTATTACTTACAACAACATGGTGAAGCCTGTACTATTATTATCCCACATTTGAACTGAGGCACAGAAAGGTTAAGCAACTTGCCTCTGGTCACACAGCTAAGAAATGGTGGAACCAGGCTTTGAACCCAGTTTAGCTCTAGGGGCTGCTTCCAGTTCTGACATTCTACTAAGACGTACGAGTTCTGCAGTGTTTCAGAACTCTCAGGAAGGTGAGCACCCCAGAAGATCCTCACTCGCATCCTCACTGGGTTCTTCCTCAGCCTTATGAAGACTCCCTCACCCCTCCACCCCCAGAGAATATTTTAGACTTTACTCCATCCACTAAATACATAAATCTAATACAGAGCTGCCTGTCCTGCAAGGGTGACTGCCCAGTGCGGGGAGGAGAAGGCGCCCAGGGGGAACTAGGAGGGTCACGTGTGTTCTGAGAAAGGAGGCTTAGAGGCCTGGGGAAAGGTTGGAGGAGGGAAGTTAGATCCAAGATGGAAACTAGACCTGGCCCCATGCTCTCAGCAAAGCAGGAGTCTGGGAGGGTTTCAGAGGTCACTGTGATGCCCTCCAGTTTAGAGGGTTGGAGGTAGGGGGACACTCCTATCGCACACATGGTGGTTCTGGGTGCAGGTCCTGGAATCTGGCTGACTTGGGCTGTGTGTCCTTGGACAGGTTTCTTACCCTCTCTGATCTTTACATTACCTTTTACATTAAGGCAGGGATGTGCTGGTTGGATGAGATGGTGTCTCAGCATGGTCTCTAGTTCATGGCAAGGACCTAATAAATGTGGCTGTTGTTATTAAGGTTGTGTAGGTTGCTGAGTGGAAAAAGCAGGCTCCCATCTGCCTCCAGATGTTTTCGTAGTATATGTTGCAACCTGCTGTTTTGCATCTCTAGTTTTTGTCCTGCTGGTGGAGGTGAGCAGGGCAAGCTTCGGGGGCGTGTGTGCAATCTGGCCAGGTGCACCGGGCCCTGCGCTCAGAGGGGCCTTGCACTTGGTTTAATGCTCTGCTGTTGCTGTCTTGAAATTCTTAATAATTTTTGAACAAGGGGCCCTGCATATTCATGTTGCACTGGACTTTGCAAATTATGTAGGCAGTTCTGGAGACGAGGTCTAGATTTTCAAATTCTTGAAGGGGGGTAGAAGCAGCTGCTGTCTTTGAAGTTGGAAATGGTCTTTCTCCTTTATTCTGGGAGGAACCACTGCTCTCGGGGGAAGTCCTAACACAGTGACCTTCTCCAGATACAGATTCCCTGTATTGAGTTGTTCACTCTTGTTTAGTAATAATAATTGTAATAGCTACATGTATTGGGTGTTTACTGTGAGCGAGGCTCTCTGCTAACTAGCACTTTACCTCCATAATCTCCCTAGATCGTCCCAACAACCTTGTGAGAGGGTCTGTCATTAACCTCATTTCATAGATGAGGAAACAGCGTGGTTATGTAACTTGTCTACTACCACACAGCACTGTCGGCATAATGTCTGTAAGTTGAGTGTGTCTGTAGCAGGACGGTAGCCTTTTAGAGAAAAGAAGTTAACTTCCAAGGTTACGTTTAGATAGAAGTGTTCCTGGTAGTCCTTGGAAGAGATGTGTATCTTTTTGATCAAGAATTTGCTCCCGTAGTTTTTGTATTTGAAGATAGAAATGGTGTTCCATTTGAGACCCAACTGTGTGGGGAGCGGTGGTGGGGGGCGGCTGGCCTGAAATATTCTTCCCCTTGTGCTGGAGGGAGACCCATGGAGAGGACCCACACTTGGAGTGAACAAGAGCAGAGGGACCCAGGCTTGGGGGAATGTGCTTACGACTCTCATGCTGGCCTCCCCTGGGCCGTGGGGAACCACACGCTGGATGGAGCGTTCCTCTGAAGGACCGGATAGTCCCACTGCTTGTATCTGGGGAAGGCGAGGAAGAAGAGGGCTCTAAATTCTAAAGAGAAAGGGCAAGAAGCCTCCCTCCAGGGAAGGTAGGCTGGCCCCCACAACATGGTGGCAGGCTGGAGAGAAAGGAGGGTGAAGACCAGCATGAGGGACAGCGCAATGCAGGTACCTGGGCCCTAGAAGCTATTTATTTACAATTTCATTTTGCGTTTTCCTTCTCTTCATTGTTATCCCCATAGCTTCAGTAAACTTTTGTTCCCTGCTATGGGCTCATCCTAGCTTTGAGGTAATATATTTAGTGTCCCCAATATCAATTCTCCTCTTCTTTCATAGAAATAGGATTATAGCTGTGCACATGGCTGCTCAGCTAAAGACTATATTTCCCAGCTTCCCTTGCAGCTAGATATGCCATGTGACTATATGCTGGCCAATAAGATGTGGGTGGTGGTGATGTGGTCCACTTCTAAATCATGACTTCAGATGCCCAGGGGGTGCTGCAGGGGGGTGCTGGGAGGGAAAAGTTCTTTCTTCCACCTTTTCCTCCATCCTGTTGCCTGGAATGGGACATAGTGGGCTCCAGTTTGAACTGTGCAGACAAGCACAACATGCAAGGGATGGAAAAGAACAAGATAGGAGGTGCCTGGGACCTGGACCCTGTGGATCTGCCCCATCATCCACAGACTGTCACATGAGAGAGACATAAGCAGGGCTGGCATTCAGCTGCTATGCACGGGTCCAGTCATCCTGGTTGCTTATAGGCGTCATTCTGATTGTTAGACATAAACTGCTGCTTTGTGTAAGCCACTGTTGGTCAGAGTCTCAGTCACAGAAATCGAACCTATATTCTAATTAACCCAGCCATGTTTTGGGGGGATGTTAAGGAAGAGGGCTGGGTACCTGCTCCAGCCAAGACGGTGTTGGGAGCAGGAGCAGCATCTGGTGCTGGCAGTAAAGAGTGGCAGACAAGGGCAGGAGAAGTCCTGAGAGAGATGGCTCACTACAGATGCCAAGCAGCCCCAAGAATGGTCCATGGGACGTGCGAACAACCCCCATTCTGAGTAATATCCTCCAGAAAGAACCTGATAAAAGCTAGAGTCATGGGGCCCTATTATTAGTCAGATATTAAAGGGGAAGCTGGAAATTTTGGGGACGGCTGGGGTTATAAACAGTGCCTAGTGAATGTTAATTCCCTTCTGAGGCAAATACTTTTGGTTGCCAGATACTTTTGGTTACTCATCACTCCCTTCCACCTTCTTCTTGGCTGGCAGAGCACACCCATTATAACAGAACTGGAAAGGTGAGATGTTCCTCTTCCCAGCCAGTTTTGCAGTTAGAGCATGGACGGGTGACACAATTCCCGCCACTGGGACGTGGAGCAGAGTCTGTCCAGGAGCTTCTGGGAAAGGGGTCTCCCTCTCGTAAGAGAGACACACGGGAGGGAATGTGTCTAGAGAGCGCCTGGGTCTTTGGTAACGTCATTGAGTTGTTGAACTGTGCCTGGAGCCACCTAGCTCTGGAATTCTTTGTGAAGATCATAAACGTTTTTATTGTTGAAACCACTTTGGGTTGGCTTTTTTGTTACTCGCAGCCAAAAGCATGCTGTTACACTGTCTTTGTCTTCTGTCTCTACCTTCCTCGGCTATGGGTCTCAAATTCAGCCACATCCCTTCCCCAGAGCATCAGCTGCTTTGGAAGTCAAGATCTTTTGGAAACCACCTGCGTCAACTTGTCACCACTGTCCTCCTAAATAAGAATCTCCCTCGTCTCTCCTTACTTCTTCATTTCGGGAGCGAGATCCGTATCTGGGCGGCATGAAAGCAGAACATCAGCCTTCGTGCACACCTCTGTTTCAGTGTGGATCCATTCTCTTGTGTTGGTCTTATCTGTCCACATGTGAGTCTCTCAGCTGACCAGGTGCCCCTCACAGGCCTGGACTGTATAATATTCATCTTTGTATATCCCCAGGGTAGCTCAGGACCTGGGCAAGAGGAGGTGCTCCCTGAATGCTTGTTGAATGAATATATGAAAGAATGAATCATCCAGACCCAATTTTATTACCTCTCTAAACAGAGCCAGTTTCCTCCCATGCCCTCCTACGTTACTCTAGGACAAGACAGTTCTTGCCGAGATAGAGCCAGGAAGAAGAAGAAGTTAATCCAATTCCCAGTTCCAAAGCAGTTTCTAATCCTTCTGTCCTTAAATTGCCTTTAATCCACCCACTGCCAGCCTCAGCTCCAGTTCGGCACTGAGCCAGCTGTGACCCAGGTCTTCTCAAAAAAAAGGAAGAAGGCAGGAGGGAGGGAAGAAGGAAACTGTGTTTGTATTTAAATCATTTCAAGAAATGTGGACGAGCTGAAGAGAGAAGCAATGCGAAGTGGGCATTGTCTCTGCTCAGAGTTGTAAGTTCTAGCATTGGTGGGGGGATGTTTTTATTTTTCTCAATTCTTTGTCTAATCACAAAAGTAATACAAAATTAATGAAGAAATCTTGAAACATGCACGTGAAAGAGGGAAAACTTGCTCTTTAGTCTGCCCCGCTCCGCACGGTCGCTGTTACCATTTTGGTGAGCACATCTTCACATTTCTTTAGTTCCCACTGTCTCTTCATCTCTGTCTCCATCTCCCCCTTTACCTCAGCCCCTCTTCTGTCTTTCACCCTGTCTGTCTGTCTCTCTCCAGGTCTCTGTCTCTTTGTCTCTTTCTCTCTCTATCAAACTCAAATGTTTCCAAGTTCTTTGCCCTTCAGAGGGGGTCATCCAATAACCAGTCAGTGTGGTCTAATTCCCATCAGACGAAGCAGCTGGAAATCAAGTCCCTCCCAACCCCCAACGATACTTTCTGAGAAATCTGAATACATTTTCCTCCAACTCTGGTTATTGTTTGTCTCCTCTTGCTCTCAACTGTTGCTTTGGTCCAATCTCCAGCTTCCCTTCCCCTTCATGTATCAGTGAGGAACGCTTTTGGCTACAAGTAACACTCAGTCTGACCAAGAGCAGCTTAAGCAGATCAGAGTTTATTTTCCCCACAGAAAGAAGCCTGGGGATGGGTGTTCACTTGTCATGCTAATGGCCTGCCCACATCCCCTCAGCCCACCGTGTTCAGCCTGCAGCTCTCTGGCTGAAAGCTTTCTCTGGCCACAGAAATGGGCTCAGCTCACCTTAGGGTCTGGCCAGGAGTGCCGGGGAGCTCATGCCTTCAGAAGCACCCCTCAACCAATGACAAATGGAAGTTGGTGGACAAGTCCCTCAGCTCCTTGCTCCTCAGGTAGGGCAACTCAGAGGCATGTACTTCACTGTCTCCCAGAGGTCCCCAGTTGGGGTGAGCCCCACTGGCCCACAGTGGCAACCTGCTTGTGAGTGCCCCTTCCCTTCCCCGCCTCGCTTCCCCACTCCTGAACTGGTGCCTCCTAATTTCTCCTCTCAGGTAAGTTATTTGCATTCAAATCCTCGTCTCAGAGTTGGCTTCTGAAGGAACTCAGCCTAAGACCGCAGACTTTAGGCTTTTCCTTTTCTCCAACTAAAAGGCTTCAAATAGAAGTGTCTTCTTCGACCAACTATGACTCCACAAACTTCTGGCATCTTGCAAAGAACAGTGCATCCCAACTTCTAGTCCTCAAGATATCACAAACATTGGCTTTCCAACTAGGGGCCCCCTACGACACTTCCTTTGCACCAGGCACTTTACATATACAATAAAGTGATGTTAGGGGCCTTCTGGCCCTCTGAGTCAATCAGTCTAGTTCAGGGGTTGTCCAAGCAGTTGGGGGCGGCCACTTCTCTTCAGGGCTCACTGTGAAGCCATTTCAACAGAATGGCACCCCACTCCCACTCCTACCCCACCACCCCGGCTCCAACTCCCTAGAGCCCGAGTCTAGCTTGAACTGGGTGATGGAGGAGGGGTGGGTGTAGAAGAATTTTGAATCAAATCTGAGACAGAAGTTTTTTCAAGTAAATTTTTATTGAAATATAACATGTCTACAGAAAAATATACATAAGTATACAGTTTAAAGAATTTCCACAAACTGAACATGCTCATGTAACCAGCATCCAGATCAAGATACAGAACTCCACCAGCCCCCCAGAAAGCCACCTTGTCCCCCTTCCGGCCACCTCCCCTTCTCGAGGACTGCCACCATCCTGACTTCCGGCACCCTGGGTTGGTTCTGCCTGCTTTCGGACTTCACATGGAGGGAATCACGCAGCGTGCTCTTTCGTGTCTGCCTTCCTCCGGTCAACATGGTGACCACGAGATTCCTCCCCGTGGTGGGCGTAGTTGTGGCTCACTGTGGAGACTGACGTTTTCATTGGAGGAGTTTTGAGTTTGCAGAGCTGAAATGAGACAGCTTTGGCAACCAAGAGAGCCTGACGAATTATGGAATTGGAGAGAGGGAGGTTGAGGAAGCCACCACTTAGGAGCTGCATGACTTTGGGCAAATTACTTGACTTCCTGTTTGTCTGTTTCTATGAAATGGGATAACAGAGGTGTCTACCTCAGAAGGTCACTGTGAGGATTCGGTAAGTCCATATATCAGGGTGTTTAGAGCTTGCCTGGCACATGGGGAGCACTCTGTGGGTGCTCTACTACCATACTACCACGACTCTAGTGTGCTTATTATTACCCAGAGGGCAAAAAGAGGTTTCAACAGAGTATTTGGTAGTAGTTATTATAAAATTAAGTGATTTCGTGGTTACACCTCGACGAGTTGAGACATCGCCCTAAACCAGTTAGACGTGTGTCATCCCACTTACAGAGCACACCAACCCTGAGAAGTTACTCCGATAACACTGGTTTGACAGATGAGGCAACTGAGCTGGGAGGAGAAGCAACTCCCTTGGGGTCACAGAGTGAGCTGGTCGTGGAGCCAGGGCCTCTCTGACCTTGGAATCCTGCTCTTCTCTCTGCCCTTTCACCTAATTCTCGTCTCCTGCCCGATCTAGCGGTCCTCAGGAGACGTTGGAGTGACCCCACTGTGCTGCCCTTGGCATGACCCCTCTGTGCAAAGCTGCCTTTAGAACTTACCGGAATGCTTTCTGTGTTGCTTTTCCCATCGACCTGCTGACAGGAGGCTCGATCTTTCTCGTGGGTCTCACGAGCAGCACTTTGTGAAACACCAGGTGAGTCAGTCGCACTCAGCGAACAGGTTCTAAGGTAGCCCCGTGGTTGCAGTATGATGGCTGGGGAATGTTGGGGTTTTTTTGGCTGAAGTTAGTCAACTGAGGTACAGTCATGTGCCACATAATAACATTTCGGGCAACAACGGACCGCAGATACAACGGTGGTCTTATAAGATTAGTAGTATATAGTTTGGGTTTATGGTAGGCTGTACCATCTAGGTTTGTGTAAGTACACGCTATGATGTTCACAAAACGACAAAATCACCTAACAACGCATTTCTCAGAACACATCCCTGTCGTTAAGTGACCCATGACTGTAATAGAATCCTCTCACTATGAATCACAAAATTGGTTCTGACCAACAGGCACAGAAGAGGAATTTGTGAGAAAGATGCAAGGCAGCATAGAAATAGAGAGAGAAAGCTCCAGAAGCAAGTTTGGAAAGGATTGGAAACAGGATGCCCTGGGGGATCTTGGTTGCATAAACTGGCTAGTGTTCTTTCAGCTCTGATGAGGTGTCACTTAGGATGCTTTGGTTGCTAGTAACAGAAAAGTCAGCTCAAACCGGCTTAAGCAGTAAGCGAGTTGGTAGGTAGGGCAACTCCAAGGTTGGTTGACTCAGAGGTTCAAGAATGTAATTGAGAAGCCAGGTTCTCGCTCTTTCTTCCCTCTAGCATCTGCGTGTCGGTTTCACCTGAATGCTGGTTCCGTCCATGGCTGCAAAGTGGCTGCCAGTAGTGATCAGGCTACAAAACTGTTAACAGCCAGTGGGAATAAAGAGAGAAAGTGGCTTCCCCCGGCTCTCTCTTAAGAGCAAGGAAGTGTTGCTGCCAGAAGCTCCCAGGCCATGTATCCTGGCGTCTCCTTGGCTAAACTGGCTTGGGCCTGTTCAACCCCAAACCAATCATCAGCATGGGGAAGAGGGGGTGATTTTGGCCCCCAGGGGACATTTGGCAATGTCAGGGGACATTTCTGGGTATCACAACTAGGGGGGTGTTAATGGCATCTCATGGGTGGAAGTCAGGGATGCTGCTAAATATCCTAAAATGCTAGGACAGCTCCTCCCCCATTCACACACCACAGAAAATTATCTGTTCCAGAACGTCAACAGTGCAGAGGCTGAGAAATCCTGGCCTAGACTCATCAGGCCCTCCCTGCACCTGGGGCGTAATAATCGGTGGAGAGTCACCTACAGTGTCCACTGCAAACTTTTTTTCAGAATTTTTTTGTCACTCTGTTTGAGATTCAAATTTCAGAGAGGGTTTGTTTGGCTTGGCCTGGGTCACTTGCCCACTCGTAGGCTAACAGAGTGCAAGGCACCGTGGTTGACCAGTAGTTCCCCCACAGGAAGCTTGGGATACTGGCCCAGGAAGTGGGAAGGGATGTTAAACAAGCAAAACCAAACAAAAGCCCACCTCAACTTCTCCAAGAAACTTAAGCTCTTGATGCTGCTGGAGGGGATGAGTTTCATGTCTTAACTGAAAACCCACAAAACTGTGATGTGCTTCCTCAGTGATCCTGCCCCCAAAGAAGAAGAGGGAGACATCCCACAGTGACACGGGGGAGGCGGAAAGCATGTAACATCCTGGGATGGTTAGGGGGAGAGGTGGGTAGAGGAAGAGTAGGATGTACATTAACTGGACTTCAAAGATGGCCGTCATCAATTCCTTCCCTCAAGACGTGGGATCTACTCTTCCATCTCCTTGAACCCGGACCGGCCTTGACCCCGCGTCTGTTTTGACCAATAGAACACAGTGGGAAGTGATGCTGGGCTGGTTCTGGGCTTCCTGCCTCGTGTGGCCCTGAGCCACCGTGGAAGAAGTCCAGGCCGCTCCAGTGGGAGAGCACTGAGACGCCGTCTTGGACATCCAGCCCACGTCAGGATGACGTTGACCCCAGTGGCCAACTGCCTGCAGCTGCACAGGAGACCCCAGGTGAGAGCCACAGAACCATGAGGGGTGACAATACGTTGATGTTGCTAAGTCACTAAGTTTTGGGGTGGCTTGTCATGCATCAACTGATAGCCAGAACCACATACAAATATAACATATAATTATTTCTATTTTCATATTTACTATTTTAATTAAAACATTTTTTATTATAAAAGTAATATAAAAGTGTTATAAAAAATGATGAAAAGAAGCACCACCCCTGGTTACAGGGCTCTAACCCCAATCACAGTCACTCTTGGCATTTTGGTGTGTGCTCTCCCCATCTTCTTTCCTTCTTTCCTTCTTTGCTTTTCAAGCAGCAGCTCAAGAGCATCTTTTTTTCCCTTTACCATTATGTCATCATCATTATTCTACATTGCCACAGAGTTTTTGTAACCAGAAAACTGTACTAATAATCCTATTAATAGCCACTTATAGTAGACAGAATAATAGTTCCTCCAAAGAAGTCTACACCCTAATCCTTTGAACTTGTAAATATGTTACTTTATGTGGCAAAAGGGACTTTCAGGTGTGATTAGGTTAAGGATCTTGAGATGGGGAGATGACCCTGGATTATCCAGTAGGCCCAGTGTAAGCCCAGGGGTGCTTATAAAAGAGAGGAAGGAGGGTCAAAGTCAGAGAAGGTGCTGTAAGGAAGCAGGGCCAGAGACAGACATCAGATGATGCCTCCCCGCTGGCTTTGAAGATGGAGGATGTGCCATGAGCCAAGGAATTTGGCTGGCTTCTAGAAGTTGGAAAACAGGGAACAAATTCCCCCCTAGAGCCTCTAGAAGGAATGCAGCTCTGCTAAAACCTGGAATTTTAGCATAAGACCCATTTTGGACTTCCGGCCTCCAGAACTATAAGATAATAACTTTGTGTTGCTTGAAGACACTACTTTTGTGATAATTTGTTACAGCAGCCGTAGGAAGCTAATCCATCAGTTTATTGACATTGTACACACAGTATCTTATTTAATCCTCACAACAACCCTATGAGGCAGTCCTCTTACCATCTCCATTTTAGAAATGAGGAAGCTGGTGCTCGGAGGGTGAAGGGACTTCCTCGGGCCGCACAGCTATTAAATGGCAGAGCCAGGGACGTATGCTGACCCTGCCATTTATGGTCACACTTAGAAATACCACTAGTATAGGATTTATTTGGACTCATGTAAACATAGAGCCATTGGTCTATGCCTCTGTTACGTCGCCATTTTTTTAAGTTGTTTGTTCCAATGTTAACATTGAGACTTCTGTGGAAGTCCCCACGCCATAAGCTGAAAACCGCAGTTTTGAAATCGAAAGGGTCATTGACTCATTAGTCTTTATCGTTATTGGCACCAAAGTGTCTCATTTAAAGAGATGAAATCCCAATTCACTTTGAGGTTTGGATGGGCCACATGTAATTTTGAAAATCTGCCTGATTTTGAAGATCTTAACTGTATGCCAACCTCCTGCTCTCGAGACTAGGTTTTAAGGACACATTTAACGAAGATCGATAAAGCTTCTGAAATGGAGTCGAGACTAAACGCATCTATAATCTGAAGATGGCCGAGGGTTTGAGCAAAAAGGATTCTTTTCTACTAGCTGAGTTTCGGCCTCTTCGGCAAGGTTGGCCTGCCCGTGAGCTAAGCTCACACAGACAGGTGTGAAGGCCGGTAGGGCACCCCCAGACTGCTTTTGCACTGACCTGTTTGGAACAATCCTTTTTTAACATGCTGGAAAAGTCAGTCCTCACATCCAACACCAGACGCCCTCATTTCCGTGAAGTTCTCCAGGTGTTCACAGGTAAGTCTGGTCTGAATGGTCCAGGCTCTCTTTCCCTCTTACACAAGTCCCCAGTGGAGTCAAGATTTGCTTCCGAGTTCTCACCAAGCTTGATTTTTTCCCCCTAAATGTGCAATTAATAGTCCTACTGTAGAGTCCTCTGAAATATTTTTTTTTACTTTTTTTATTACGACATAATCTACCTACAGTAAGATTTCCCCTATTTAGTGCCCAGTTCTGTAAGATTAAACATCCTACAGTGCACAAGACCATTCCCCACAACACAAAAATCCAGCCCCAAGTGTCAATAGGGCTGAAGTGCAGACCCCTGCATCACAGCTGTGGGCAAGTAGCGCCCTTGATTGGCCGCCTTCCCTCCCCCATCTCACTTCCCCACTCTAAGATCCACGCTTCCCTTGCCTCTCATATGTGTGTGTAGTTGTTTAATGCCTCTTTTCCCTGCTATAATATAAACTCTAAGGGGCAAGGATTTTGTCTGTCATAGTCTGAATGTATTGCATACAGTAGGTGCTTAATAAATGTGTCGACTGAATGAAAGTGCAAATGAAACTATCTTTTGTAAAGCATCTTTTAAATTTGAGGACAGCAGCAGACTTCTCTTGACTTCTGTCTTGATAACTCTCTAAACATCTTTTGGCAAAAAATAAATGTATGAGTAAGAGAGAGAGAGAATGAAAGAAACAGAGAGGACGTTGTCTGTGTAGAGCACACCTGAGCTGGAATTCCAGCACGGCCACAGAACTACCACCTAACCAAGAGCGAGTCACATTCCCTCTCTGAACCCATTTTCTCATCTGTAAAATGGGAATTTTAAAACAAGATTAAATGTGCTAATGGATGTCAAATGACCTGCACTTTGTAAATGTTGGTTTTGTACCTTCTTCCCTTTTTCCTCCTTCTCTTGAGCTTCGTGGCCAGCATCTGTGCCCACTGTCATCCCCTGCAGCCCACCCTGGAGGACTGCCTGCAGCTTGGTGGACAGTTCCGCACGTGCCTGTGGTCTCCCACCTCCAGCCGCATCTCTGTCCGGGACCCGTGTGCTCTGTGTGCACAGAGCAGTTCGCAAGGGAAGAGCCTGGGAGCTGATGGCCCTACGCACAACCATCGAGAGATGGGTGCTGTGGGTAAATGTCCCAGCTTCCTCACCACTTCAAGGGAGAATTCTAAAGTGTGCTGCACACCATCTCCCAGAGGTCCCCACTGGGACGGAGCCCCAGGTGCCCATAAAGGCAAGCAGCTCAGGGACACACCCTTTCTTGGCGGTCCTCCCTTCCCTATCTCATTTCCCCACGTGCTCCTCCCTGGATTGTCTCCCACATAAACGGCTTGCCCCTAGGGAGTAGCAGTTGCTGTCTGTACCCCTCGGGTCCTACCATTTCCACAGCTTCATCCGCCCAACTTCTAATTACTAGCATCTGCCTCTTTCTGCATGAGTTTGCTGTCTTTCTCCTGGCTATTGGAGTCAAGCAGGCTAGAAGTGCCGGAGAATGAACGCTCCCTCCCTTGCTCCCAACAGCTGTCAGCCAACGCAGAAGGAGGTGGTGTATACACACCCCGGCTCCCTGGCCCCTCCAGCGGGATAACTCTCAGAAGTGTGTTCTCAGAGTTGCCCACAGAGGTAACCGTCTTGATAACTTGCTTAATTTTGTGGTCCTCCCTGCCCTGCCTCACTTTCCTCTCCCCTATGGGTGTGTCTTTTGCCTCCCAAATAAATTACTCGTCCTGGAATCGTAGTCTCATGGTCCGCCTTTGGGGAAATCCACAGTAAGATGCAGGCTCTTGGGGGTTTCCAAACTGAGATGTCAGTGAGATGCAAGTGTAAACAGTCTTGCTTTAAAGCTCCCCACGAGAATAGGGGGGAACACCTGCTGTTCACTAAACAGACTCCCGTAATAAGGCCATTTGGAGCAGAAGCAGAAGACTGTCCTCACCGGGCGGAAGGGCCCCATCTCTCCCGCGGCATTAACAAGACACACGCCCCACCCTGTGGGACACAATTGCCCCCTTTATTTCAAATGAACCCCTTTGTTGTATCTCACAGGAAATTACTGGAACACAGAGGGTGCTCTGTCGGCAGCTTTGGAAATGTCCTTGCGTCTCGCGCCGGGGGCGTCTCTTGCCCCTATTTGCTCAGTGACTTTCCGGGAGAGGCACACGTGTTGAACGCTGGCAGGACGCGCTAGCTGGCTCACTGCTTTCTTCGCCAAAGAGAAATGGTGCAGAGTGGCTGATGGGAAATGCCACAGCAACCCCCCGGGGCCACGACGCTTTACGCCATCGTCTAAACTTTCTTTCTTCACATACTGCGAGGATGAAGGACGTTTGCTAACTCAGGGCCCTCCTGCATCTACTGCCTTCCCTTCTGTGCCAGCACCCTGCCTTCCCACTGCAGGACCAGCCCTTCCAGCAAGTTCCCTCTGCCCGGGAGGTTCCCCGGACACCCCACCCCGACAACAAGCCTGGGACTTAGCACCGGCCAGTCAGAGCAGCCGAAGCACAACGGCCGCAACGATTGGTTCAGGGATGGGCATGTGGGACAAATTGGCCCGATCAGAGTTCATCTCCGGATTTGTTTGGTGGCTGCTGAGAAGCATCTCTCCCTGCATCCCTTGTGAACTCAGGGTGGTTGGGACGCTGACAAGTGAGCTTGGCTTACTAAAGGTCTCGATTCCAGGGGAGTTTTAGATGTTGAAGTTTTTTTTCCCACCAAACACTACTCTCTACTGTGTTATGTTAAATATCCCTGGAGAGCAGATTCCTTAATATTTTTGAGCAGAGTCTGTAATTTTCCAGTCACTGATGCTTGTTTTAAAAAGCTCAGCCTAAAGTAGTTCCAAAATCCTAGCAAATACCTGATTTAAATCTTGTGTTGTTTGGGATATCAGTTCAGCTGCTGTCATAAAACCCAAAATAACTGTCCTGAACAAAATAAAAGTTGAATCTTCTCTCATGGAACAGCCCAAGGGTTAGTAACCAGTGGGCCATTGTGGTTCCACATCATCTGGGATTCAGACTCTGGCTGTCTTGCTGCTTGGCACCCTCAACAGGTGGCTTCCACTTTGTGGTCTAAAAGGGCTGCTTTAGCTCCTGCCATCACGTCCATATTCCCTCCTGCAAGTGGAAATAGGTAAAGGGGAGGGAGAAGGCACATCTGTTCCTTGAACGGCACAACCCAGAAGCTCGCAGTGACAGAGCAGGGAACCCAAGCCCTGGTCTCCAGCCTCTTCCTCCTCTAGTCTTCTCCACACTGCTCTGTGACTTATCTGGACAGCATCAAAGGGCTCTCTTGCCTTCTGGCTTCTGATTGGGTTTGACCCATGAGAGATACTGGCAGGAGATGAGAGGAAGGGAGCAGAGTAGGTCTGGGTATTTTTTTTCCCCCAGATCTCCTGTTGGGTCACCGTGGCTGCTCTGTCCCTCGACTGAAGCTCGCAGCTCCTTCAGGCAGCCTCTCCATAGGGCCCCTTCTCTCCAGACCTAGTGACCACTTCCTTCTTTGTCCCTTCAGGCCTAGAGTGATACCACCTCCACTATTACTGTCGAGGGGTTGGAATGTCCCTGTTACTAGCGAGTGGTGACAGCACTCCCTCTGTTACTAGCCCTGGGGTGTTGCAGCATCTGTGGGTCCCCTACGTCCCGCCCAGATCTTTATAAATAGTCCATTGATAACACGCTCCTTCTTCTGGTCCTCTGACTCATGTGACTCCTCCTAACAGTCCTAGGCAATAGGTACCTTTATCATCACACCTATTTTATGGATTCGAAACTGAGGGCCAGAGAGGTTGTCAGCTGCCTAAAGTCACAGAGCCAGTAAATGGTGGCACCAGTGTTTGAACCAAGACAATCTGGCTCCAGAAACCACATTCTCACCAGCGCATGGGCCTTGGCTTCTTGGGAACGCGAGGAGAGAAGGACCAGGCTGCAGATTAGCCCCCAGGTCATCATTAACCTGCTGAGGGCCTCCATTCCTCATCTTTTTGGTGAAGGGGTTGGACCAGTCTGGGCGTTGCAAACCCAAATGCCTGCAAGGGCCATGAAGTGACATAAAGGAGGGAAGTGGCCTGGGTCATTGCCACAAAAAAAATATGCTTTCTCCTTTTTTACTTTAAACATGTGTCCCTCTTGGTCTATCTTTCCTTTCCCCACTAGCATAGAGAACTAAGCACAGAGATATATTGTTTAGAAATTGCACTTGGGTGACAGTAACAGAGACTTGGCTCCAGAGGCTTAAACAGATTAGAGATTTATTTGTTTCACATTAAACCAGTCTGGAGGTCAGCATTTCAAGGGGCAAGTATGGTAACTCCATGATGTTGTTAGGGATTCCATTTCCTTTCATCTTTACCACAGAACGTCCCTCTTCAAGGTCACAAAATGGCTACTTGAGCTCCAGCCATCATGTTTGCATTGCAGGGAAAATGAAGGAGAATGTCAAGGCACCAAAGGGCTTTTCTGGAAGCCCCACCACCAACTTCTACTTACAATGCATTGGCCACTCGACCTTGGCACTGTTGACATTTTGGACTGAATAATTCTTGGTTTTGGGGGGGTTTGTGCCCTGTAGGATGTTTAGCAGCATCCCTGCCTCTACCCACTAGACGTCAGTAGTACACTCTCTCCCCAGTTGTGACAACCAAATAAAGTCTCCAGACATTGCCAAGTGTTCTCTGGGGCACACAGTCACCCCTGACTGAGAAACATGGAGGCACTCTTAGATTTAAGAGAAGCTGGGAAGCGTGATTTTTGTATATTGCCATCCCAAATAGTATAGAAGTTTCTATTAGTAAGAAAGAAGTGGAGATTGGACATTTGGGTGGCAAAACACAGTCTTTGCTCCAAGAGAACTTGTTCACTTTCCTCTTATTTCTACTAAGAGAAACAGCGACCCGAGAGTGATGATCTACAGTCTTGGTGTCAGGAGTAACGGGGAACGGTGGGAACTGCCACAAACTGAAAGCAAAGGCCCCATCTAAAGGGGGTGCTTTCCAGCTCGACTACCTAAAGGGAGTGTGGGACCAAGTCACTAGAGCTTCTGATCTTTCAAGAAAAGCTGGAAATCCAGATTTTTATATGGAATCTCCCATTTCTAAATATTGGCAACTAGTTCAATTTTTAAAAAGGATTTTACCAGTGATATTTGACCTACAGGATGCTAGTTTGCAAGGACTGGTATATATATATTTTAAAATTTTATTATGGAAAATTTCAAACGTACACAAAAATAGAGAGAACTGTATAATTAACTCCTGGTACCCACCTTCAACATTTTGCCAATCTAAATTTTATTCTCTCTCCTCACCTTGTTCTTTCTTTGCTAGGGTAATTTAAAGCAAACTACAGGACTCTGTCATTTCACTAGTAAATACATGATAATCACTGTTCTAAAAAATGAAGTCATCATGCTGTGATCACACCCGCCAAAGTTGACAACGGGTCCAAGTTGATCACATGGACCAGGTGATTCTAAGGGGCCTCCCAGCTTTGCCTTTCTCGGCTTCATTAACTTGATTCCCTCCTCGTCTGCTGACCGCCCTCCGCCCCACCTCTGTCCCTCCTTCTACACACATAGACAGACACACAGATATACAGATACACACACAGAAGCACATAGACACACACACACACATAGAAATAAACGAAGACAAAAACATCCACACACCAACTCACAAAACACCACACACAGTCAGTCATTCCAACACAGGGACACACACACACACACACACACACACACAGATGCGCACGCACTCCTTAATCACCTCGTCCAGAATCCGGCACGCATCTTGAATTTAGACCCACACGCATTCTGAACTGGGCTGGAACCAGCGGCTGCCCGATCCCCCGACGTCCTGCCCTCTCCCTCGGGCTGACTAATCTTTGCCCTGAACTGGTTCACTCACCAGCCTTCATTTTCTTGTGTGCAAAACAGGGAGAACCACGCTAGCTCGCCCCCGACAATGGTGCAGGGATTAGTGTAACTAAAGGATTGCACACTCCTTGTGCAAGTATTAAAGGGCTTAATAATTACTGCACCAGCAGCAGTGACGAGGAGGCGATTATAAACCCCTTGGAAGCACGGAGTAAACAAAGGGACCCCGAAACAGCTCTGATGGTCTGAATCTTTGGATTCCAGACAATCTAAGACCCCCAGCCCTCCTGCCCCCGAAGCCTGACACTTGCCTTCTATTAATGCCTGAAGACGTTTTGGGGGCCTGGCAAGAGAAGAGGGTCAAAATGCAAATTCCCAGCTCAAGCCGTTAAGGGAGAAAGCTGTTTTGCAGCTCGGTTCCTAAATTAGCAGATGATTTCTGAGTGTTTAAATATCTCCCTTTATCTCGGCACCATTTATACGGCTGCTGACGCAGCTCTGGGGCCCGGGTGGGGCTCGGGGTCAAGGGGAGGCCGGGCGAGGCCTGCTGTAGGTGCGCCCTGGAGGAGATGTCCCAACGGGCCCCTGGCTCCCGCCGTGCTCTGCCGAGGACACTCCCAAAATATCCAGGGACAGACGCTGTTTCTGAGGTTCAGCGTAAAGGCCGCCTTGTGGCCCCCACATAATCTGGTTTCACTCTGCGTTTACTTTTAAACAGACCCCGCCTGGCTTTTGGTTCTTCCAGGAAACTTGGTTTCTCTTGGGGTCGCGTGAGTAAGACGTGAATTAGCCTCCTTTCTTCTGGCCTTTTCAGGAGAACCACACTCTCTTGATGTTTAAAAAAAAAATTTTTTTTTAATCCCTTGCTATTTCTGTCCTATTATTGAGTAGAGGGATGGCAGCAAAGTGCTTGAGATAAAAACTTAAGATGGCAGCTTTGAAAATCCAGTTCTTCCTGAGGGGGCACGAGTTTACCATTCCCAAGGTCAGAGTCTGGCCCGGAGTCGACGGAAAAGGAGGAATTTTTGTTTCCTGTTGTTCTGGAGGTCGGCACCCTTTGAAGATCATTTCATCTACAAAATATTCTCAAGTTGAGAAGCGGCCATTTTTATCTCTGCAAATTGAGCAAGATAATAATAAGGTAATAATAATACGGATGATGAGGATGATGACGATATTGCAAGTCACGTAAGAGCTGCCGCTGGTTGGAGCGCTCGCTGTGCGCCAGGGAGGTGCCAAGCTTGTCACTAACGTATCTCGTTTAATCTTCTCCACAGCCCTGCGAAGTAGGTGCACCTGGTATCCCGATGCCAGGATCTCCGCCTCTTCCAGGAAGCCCTCCCTGACTCCAGCCCCAGGCCCTCACCCCAGGCTGAGTGCCCCCTGGGCTTCCAGCCATCACGCCACCTTGTGTGTGTTCTGAGCCGTCTGGCCATGCTCTTTGAAATGACTTGATTTCATGTCCAGGAGAGCAGAGCCTGTGCCTTATTCAGCATCTGTATCCTAAGGGACCAGCACATAGTAGGTATATTGTTAACATGTGTTGAATGAATTCAATAAAACCTTGGGCAAATTACCTAATTTCTTGGATTCTTTTCTCCTCTCTAAAATGAGGTTAACAACAATAATAGTAACAGCTAATATTTATTAAGCCCTCATGTGGCAGAGGTGGCTGGCTGCCCTCCCAATATCCAGTCCTTAGTAACAGACCCTGATTTTGTCCAGGGCAACAATGTGCCTCCCACGCAGCTAGGGATGGCCAATGAGAAGCAAGCAGAAGTTGCTGGGTGGGGCTGATAGCTGGCAGGTACACACCTTTTGCCCCTCCTCACTTCCTCCTTCTTCCTGCCTGGAATGTGGATATGATGGCTGGCACTCTGGCAGCCATTTTGCTCTAATCTTGAGGACGGTGGAGCAAAAAGATAGAAGTCTAGGACCCCGATGACTGTATATTCATCGTTCCAACCCTAGATGCCACACCTTTTGATTTCTTAAGGGCACACACAGGGACAGGGAGGGAGAGAATGAAAGAGAGAGCAGGAAGCTCTATCTTGTTTAAATCACTTATTTGGGTTTTCTGTTTTATATAGCCAAATCTAATTCTAACTGCTAAGACTTGGCCAGGCCCAAGTTAAGTGCTTATTCTGCATCTCAGTTAATTCTCACAACAGCCCTTTTAGGCAGGCATCATCATTCTCACTTCTGTTTTATAGATGAGGGGACAGAGGTTCGAAGGGATTAAGTGATTGGGATTTGAAGCAGGCAGTCTGCCTCCAGAACCTGGGCTGTGGCCACTACCTGTGCCGTCTGCTTTATTGTGATCTTGGGAGGGCGGTGGAGGTGCTATGGACACTGTTGATCACTGGACACATATTCTCTCCCTCCCTCACTTACTCATTCACTTATTGATTCATTTATTTAGTCAGCAAACATTTACTGAGAGCCAACTAAATAGACTTACGTTAGACTTGGGGGCTAGGAAAACAACCATGATGGTTGTTTGCCCTCTAGGAGCCCCCGGTGTGAGGTTGTTATTATGACCTTCCAGGGAAAGACAGTGGGCCAGGATTCCATCTACAGATGCACTGTACAGCCCCTGGGGCACCATTTCAATCTCATCTCAATATGAAGGGCGCCCCCTAGGGTTGGGCAGTCTGCAACTTGCACAACTGTTTGTGGCAGCATGATAGTGACAGAGCTGGGATGCAAACCCTGGTTTCTAGTCCTTCCTTGGACGCCTTTTCCTCTGCTCCCTGTAATGTCTCGGTTTGTCCCCAGATCCCCTGTACAGTTTGTGGATGCCGCTCTCTGTCTTGCATGTGTCTTAGATATCAAGAGCTCTCCAGACCTCTATTCATATTTGGGAGGGAGGCACTAAACAACGATTTGGAATCCCCACGTGTTTCCCTCTAACGTGGCTGGGCGGGGAGCCAGCCCTTTCATTCTGGGACCCAAACGTCATTATCCACCAGTCTTTTTTGGGAGCAGGTCCACCTCACTTCTCCACCGAGGACTCTCCAGGGTCCTGCCTGAGCCAGGCTGCCTGTGTTCTGGAAACTGAGCTGGGGAAGGGAGCTGGGCCCGACCATTTGTTTCCAGCTCCTTGTCTCCTCCCAGCCTCCACATGTCTGATGTCCCCGAGGCCCACCTCCTCTCTATGCCAGCGTCTCCAGGAAGTAACCCCCAGACCCCTGCCCAGGAGGGAGAGGCAGTCATCCGGCTACACGAGCTGGCAGAGGGGACGGAGGGCCTGCCGACACCAGCTTCCCGCCAAGGCCCCTGTGCTGGGCAGCCCTGCTCTCCACCTTCAGAGGCATCCGGTGCCACCAAGAAACTTTTTTTAAATTGTAGACATGACATATTGAATAAAATGTTTAATTATACATTCACTTAACGGGAGAGAGAAATGAAAATGAAATGGAAGGGATTTTCGAATTTCAAATAAAAAATGTTTTACCCCTTAAAGTATTCATTTATTTAAATTTTTTCTAAAGTTATCAAAATAATAAGACGCTTGAAGAATTAATTTTTTAGTTACTTATTTCAATTTGATATGAATATGTTGATTTTTGCTAAGATGAAACTAATCCACTTACTAAAAACATTTTTTAGTTGAGATACAACATACATACGTTAAAGTAAATAAATGCTCTTTACCTGCATTTACACCTGGGCACCACCACCCAGATCCACATAAGAACATTTCCAACTCCCAACCCCCACAAATTCCTGTTTCCTTCCCAGTCTATTCCCTCCCTCTCTCCCACCCGAGGCAACCCTTGTTGTGACTTTTATCACAGTTAGTTTTGCTGATTCTAGAACCCTGTGTAAATGGAATTATATAGTATGTATTCCCTGGTGTCTGGCTTCTTTTGCTCAATATAACACCTCTGAGATTCATTCATATTGTTGTGTGTATCACTAGTTTATTCTTTTTCATTATTTTAGCATATACCGTCTATTTATCTATCATGATTTATTTCTCCATCTGCTGCTGAAGAACACTTGGGCCATTTCCAGTTTTGGGCTATTGTAAGTAAAGCTGCCACGAACGTTCTTGAACATGCCTTTGGTGGACGTGTGTCTGCACTTCTCCAGGGGAGGCACGGGGCCCCGGTTTGGAATCCCTGCAGGATCTGTGCTTGTGACTCTGTCTAAGTCGTCTCGGTTCTTACGGGCGTCCCCCATTGCAGGCTCAAGCCCCCAGCCGTCTACTTGATGCTGCCACTTAGATGTTTTACGACCTCTCGACCTTGACACGCTCACCCTGGAGTGCACCCCCAGCCCAAGCCAGCCCAGGGGCCCTTTCCCCAGCTTTCCCAGCTCGGTCAACACTGTGGCCGCCCACATGGCGCGGGATCCAGAAGTCAGCCTCCAGGATTTCCTCCTCTTCCCCGCCCCCTCCGGTGCCACATCCCTCCCATGGATTCCAACTTTGAACTCACTTTTAAATCTGTCTGCTCCTCGCCATCTCCACTGCCTCCTCCAGGTCCAGCCCACTCCTCTCTCCTTAGATAACTGTCCAGCCCCCTAATCGGTCCCTCTGTTTGCATCTTGCTTTCCTCCAAGAGTATCTCCAAATGGCAGCAAGATGCTCTTACAACGTGAATCGGGTGACGTTCTTCTTTTGAACGTCTTCCCACTGCACTTGGTCTCAAGACCAGACCCCTAAATGGTGGTCCGCAAGGCTCCAGCACATGTGGCCACCACCTGTCACGTGTCATCTTCCCCAGGCACACTCTTAGGCCTCGGAATTTACCATCTTTCTCTTTTTCCACCTTGGGGCCTTTTGCAGACACGGTTTCCTCCAGCATCTGGTTGTTAGTCTCTTGCAGATCCTTCTGAGATACTTTTCGCATATATAAGCAAATACAAATATATATATTTATTTCCTCTCCACCCCGTTAAAACATGACAAAGGAGTACACGCTCTACACGTGGTTCACACAGTGTTTCTCTCAGGAAGCCCTGGCACGAGCTTTATTACCAGTTCACACACAGCTGACGCTTTCTTTTATACCACTGAGTAGTATTCCACTGTACGGACACACTGTCATTTATTTATCCCGTCCTCTATCAACAGGCATTGTTTCCTTTTTTTGTTTTTACTTTTATAAACAATGTGACAGCGAATAACTATGTATATGTCATTTAACATATTCTGAACAAACCTGTAGGATAAATTCCTAAAAGCAGAATTGCCAGGGTAACAGGTACAGGCATTTTAAATCAAATGACTGTTGCAAAGTCTTCCTTATGTGGAGTTGTATCAGTGTGTACTCCTGCTAACAACGTATGAGAGCGCTCACGTTCTGAAACCCTTACACACGCAGTGGATTGTCAAACTGGGATTTTTATTAAGCTGATGGGGGAAAAATATCGTTTCTCTTATGATGCATAAAATTCAGCATCTTTTTACATGCTTAAAAGCCATTTGTTTTTCTTTCTCTGTGAACGACTTTTTTTTTGCCAATTTTCTCACTGAGTTGTTGATCTTTTTCTTATTGATTTGTCAGAACACTTTATATATTAGGTAAATTAGCTCTTTGAGATTAGCCCAAATTAGCCCACTTTGTCTTTTGGCATTGAATTTAATAAGGTTGTTTTTAACATTTTTATGTTGTCAAATTTATCAGTCTCTCATTTTAGGACATTTGGGCTTTTCCTCATTATTAAGAAGGTCTTTTACAGACTGAAGTTATAAAAGGCTTACACTAGTTTTATTTTATGACATCTGTGGTTTCACTCTCTATGTTTAACTCTATGATCTATTTGGAATTTGTCCTGGTTTAGGTGAAAGTAGAAATCCAGCTTGACTTTTTCCCTGTGGCCACCCGATTGTTCCCTCTCATCCTCCTCATCTCAGTTTAGGTGTCACCTCCTCTCTGACGGCCCCATTGAGTGTTTTCTGTCTCAGTCCATTGTCTGTGTCTTTCATAGAATTTATTGCAGTTTGTAATTTTTAAAACATTTGTTAGTTCACTTTTTTTTTTGTCTCTCCCACTGAGAAGTCAGCTCCTTGAGGGCCGGACAAGGTCTGTCTTGTTGACATCATGTCCCCAGCAGCTTGCACGGTGCCCTGTAGATAGCAAGTGTTGGTGGCAGACGTGGGAAGCTATCTGTTGTTCCTTCTTCTGGGATTGGCACTCTGCCTTTCCTTTGGGGAAAACCACACCTCCATTGCTCTAGGTCCATGTGGTTTGGGTAGTGTAGACTCCACCCCCGGCTTCAGGAATGGGGTGTGACCAATCGGTCCCTCTCCTGGCAACAGTAATGGGCTGAGATGGACACATGACCCCGACTTGATCAAGGATGCAATCTGAGGACTGACAGACATTACTGACAGAGGCGTCCTCACAGGAAAATGCCTTCCGGTGTTTCCTGCAGCCCTGGACTTTATGGGACAAAGGGAGCAGCCTCCTCACCTAAAAGGAATCCTAAGAGAGCAACTTTGATCTCTCTCTTGTTGATCTTGAAAACAAAAGAATATTGTAATTTCACATGTGGGGTCTTTGGTGATTCCGTTAAAGAGAAGCTTCTATTTCTTTCAATCCAACAAATATTTCTTGAGCATTTATAAAGTGGAAGACTTGACCTGAATCCTGGGAGTGGCCTCAATTCCTGACTGTCATGTTTTTGCAGATATAGAGTGCTTCTAAAGCTTTTTGGAACTAAAATAACATATATTACAGTTTTTAAAATACAAACAATATGAAGACAAACAAAAAAAGGCCAGATAACTCTTACTGGCATTTAAAAACTAGTACAGTTAACACTTGTACATGGAAAAGTGAAGTCGTTCAGAAAGGCTCAAAAAATAGGACTCAGGTGTAAGAAACCACCCCCAAATTCAGGGGACTATAAGAATACTTTTTTTTTTTTAATTCACAGACAAAAAATGACACCAAGTCCATCCCTCTATTAGTGATTTCCTGTGGTTGCATCTAGAAAACTTTTATGCATATATAAGAATATTTATACGTATATGCCAAAACACGCATTACGTTCTGCCCCTTCAGTTTTTCACTTAACAACATCAGTAGAAAATGGACAAGGGATATGAACACACAGGAAAGGAAATACAAATAGCTCATAAACATAGGAAAGAATGTTCAATTCCTTTATAAGAAAAATGCAAATTCAAAGCACACAGAGAGATCATTTCTCACCTATCAGATTGGCACAAATCCACACGTCTGATAACACCCCGAGCCGGCAGGGCTGCCGGGAAGGAAGCAGAAGCTGGCACAGTCCTGTGCAGGGCAACTGGACCGTATCTGAGGAAGTGACGAATGCTCATACCCTCGATGCCGCAGCCCTAACCTCTGAAAATGGATCCTTCAGCTAACTTTTGCTCAGGCACAGAATGACACATGCCCGGGGTCGTGTTTAGAATAGAGGTTTCCAGTAAGGGAAGCTCGGTGAGGACAGGGACCATGTTGGTCTTGCGTGCCTCCAGGTCCCCAGCTCCTCGAACAGGCCGTTGAGCACAGCAGCTATCACAGAGACAAGGCTCACTCAGCGTCCACACGCTCTCCCGCCTGTGCCGGCCTCCCTTGCAATCGGCTTGGAACCGTGTGGCTCATTTCAGCCCCATGGGATGTGCAAAAGTGACGTAAGCCGCTCCGGCCTGGGCCATAAAACATCCCAGGCGACCTTCCAGCTTTCTCTCTGCTTCCATGTGCATCTCCGAGAACACCTGCTGCGGGCGGCACAGCAACGAGAGGGAGAAGAGTCCTCAGTCTGCCCTGCAATACGCAAGCGAGAAGTGAACCTCTGCGCGTGCAGTCAGCGGGTGTGGGAGCTTGCTACCGCCGCAGACCCTGGTTCATCCCCGACTAAAGCAGGGGCTCCGTAAACGCTGGTTGAACAAGCGCACGGGGCCACGAATGAGCATTCTTGTGCACACGGCTGGACGAATGGGAGCAATCGTAGGCTAAGTTTTCAACCACCACGTTGCTGGGTCCAAAAGTATGTGTTTAAGATCTTGGTCGATGGTGCAGATTGTCCTCTGGAAAGCGTGCGTCAGTTTATACTGCCCCAGCATCTCACTCTCTTCCACACACTGTGTCTCTTCCAGACAAGAAACAAACCCCCCCTCCCAACAGCCCCACTGTGGCAGGGCCGTTCCCGGCCCCACTTCACTGAGGAAACCTTAAATCACCTGCCCAGAGTCACCCAGCTGGTAAGACGGGAAGGGTCTCTAAAATGACAGATTCCTAATATCCTGCTTCTTCAAACGAATTGGCCAACGCCCAGGAACCTGTATTTTACAAAGACTCCCCATCTGCCCCTGCTGGGCAGCCGGCTGTGGGAAGCAGGAGCCTGCAGGACTTACGGTAAAGGTGCTACAGAGTCGTTTTGTTATAGCAGCCAAGACACCAGGGCACCCTGGGAAGGGCATCTTCCTTAGATAGATAAAGTGTTTGTTGAACAGGAATAAACTGACAGAAGTGAATTAAAACTGCGTACTTCCTTCTGTTTAAAAAAAAGGGGGGGGATTTATTCCATGTATATATTTTATGGACCAGACCAACTTCTTTAGGGGTGTATTATTCAGAAAATAACTTCACCTGTGGGGTCCAGAGACTTTGAAATATGATAAAAGTTTCTCTTTCACACAGAAGCCTGAATTGGGTGGCGGTTCTCCACCACGAAGTCGTCAGGGGCTCAGCCCCTACGTGTTGCTCCAATGTCATCAGCTTGTCCTCCTCCCAAAGCCCAAATGGCCGAGCATCGTGCTCGCGGTCCCTTGCTCTGCTCACAGCCCGTCGGCCATCCCCCCGTCACATGGCCACCCCTTGCTGCACAGGAGGCTGGGGGAACGTAGTCTTGATTCTGAACAGCCGTGTACTACTATTACAGGAGGGGAACAGACGTATTGTGGGCAACTCTCAGAGCCCACCACTAGAGGCATGATTAGAGCGTTTAGAATTTACAATCTGGAACAAAACAGATGACTGATTCCCACTCCCAGCACTATGCCATATGGTTTCAGGACTTCAGCTGACCGTGACTGCCGATTCCAGGAGGCCCTACTTGGCTGGTCGTGGGGTCTGTGGTATGCCGAACGGCTGGATCCCGCAACAAGCACATGTGGGTCCTCAAAGTAATCAACAGTAACAGATTAGAGCCAACCATGTTTATTTTTAAATTTCCTCTCAGGGTGTCTTCCTCAGTGTCAGAACAGAGATGAATTAAGATTTTGCTGATTATGTAAGAAGTTGTAAGTAAGGTGTCTTTAGGCTTCAAACTTCTAATCTCTTTCAACAATGTTCTAACGCCACGGATACACTGGTGTCTAGGGACGGCCTGACTCACCTGCTCCTCATTCTAGCTCTATTTCTGGTATTAACAGGGTTCCCCCCACCCCACCCCACCCCACCCCACTCTCCACCTGAATACAACTTCATCCCAAATAAGACTCCTCATTCACAGAACCCACACTAAGTGGCAGGCGCTCAGCCAGGTAAATAATTTACCTTTCTGTGGCGGATGACTATTGTTTTTACCCGCCGAGCATCCACTTCCTCTTTCTCTGAGGTCAGCATCACAGTTTTCTTCCAGAACCCTCCCGCCTGCCTCTCGGTCCACACGGCTTAGGTCAGCCGCCGACCTCTGGACCGAACGATAGGCATGTGACCTGGCCAATCAGGGCAGGCCATTCTCCCGGCCACAGTGATTGGCTCAGGGAGGACACGTGATCCGAGATGGCCAATCAGACTCAATTCTGAACCATTGAGAAAGAGAAATTCCGTATCAGCTGGACTTGAAGCTAGCACAGCTTGGGCCTGACGTGCTGTCTACCTTTGCCATCGTTTATTCATTCCTTCATTCAGCGAATACTTACTGAGCACCTACTACAGTCCAGGTTGGATTCTAGGGGCTACACCAGCGAAAAAAACAGACAAAATCCTTGCCGTCAAGGAACTAACATTCTAACGGGGATTACAGACAATGCACAAATATGCAACGTGGTCAGGGGGTAGTGGAGAAAATAACCAGGATAAGGAGGGCATGAGAATGGAGGATTGCTATTTTAATAGCCTTGTCTGGAAAGAACTGTTCGAGGAAGGATACTTAAGCAGAGACCTGAGGGAGTGAGGGAACTGCTATGTTCCCATTTCCGGGAAAGGTGTTTCCGGCTGGAAAGAACAGCAAATGCAAAGGCCCTGAGGCAAGAGTGTGTGTGCTGTGCAGTGTTTGAAGAATAACGAGGAAATCAATGTGGCTAGAGCAGAGAGAGCAAAAGAGAGGGAGAGAAGATGGAGATGAGGGGACAGACTATGACAGGCCTGTTAGGCCATGATAAAGATTGAGGACTTTATCCCGAGGGCACATGGGAGCCATCAAAGAGGTTAGAGCAGGGGAGGAACCTGATCAGATTTGCGCTTTAGAAAACTCACTCTGGCTACATGGCGGGAGGCAGCCTGGAGGGTGTGAAATGTGAGTTGGGAGGTGTTTGGGGGGCTCTGAGACGAGCCACCTGCTACATGGAGTAAGAATTTTCACATTTAAAACTCTGCATCGGGTGTTTCCCAAACTTCGGTCATCCAACAGCTACCTTCATTATGCATGTCCCCCACTGCCTGCGCCATTGTCTACTTAAGGGTTTTCTTTACACACACACACATTTATTTTACTTAAGTGTCTTTATTTTCAAAGGAAACATTTCACCTCTCCTGTATCAGTCAAATCAGGCTAGGTTTTGCTGCAATAACAAACAACCCCGGGCTCTCGGTGGGCTCTCGGTGGGTTGTTAACCACAAAGGTTTGTTTCTCGTTCCTATTTCATGTGGGTTGCAGGTTGGCTGCAGCTCTGGTCCATGTGTCCTCTTGGTCCACACGTCCTCTTTTCTCTGTGATTCGGGTTGAAGAAGCAGCCCATCTCTGGCCCATCCCCTTCCCCATCTCTCTCCTGGCAGAGAGAAAAGAGCAAATGGCAGAACCGAAGGCTGGCTCTGGAAACTTCTCCTTGGAGGCTTAGCCCACATTCTCTTGGTCAAAGGAAGTCACGCAGCCAAGCCTGACATCAGTAGAGAGAGTCACAGGGAACTGCTAGTAGGAAGGGCGATAAACATTGACAATAATGCAATCCACCACATCTATTGTCAATGGAAAATCAGCACCACTTTCCCTCAGTAGAAGTTGACCACAAAAAATAAATATTATGAAAACATCTTGCTTTATTAAATTGCGGTCAAATAACCTTGCCTTCTGAAGGCTCCAAGTCTGAGGCCCGCTCTCTTTCTGTTCGGAAGGGAAATAAGTGAGCGTTTAGAAAGGCCTTAAAGAAATATGAGGACCAAACTGACTGTTGCCGAGATGTAATCAGAACGACCAAAAGAAAACGGAATGTTGTTTAACGGTGCAGCCCTGTACCCGCTGAAATCTTCCCACCAAGCTCCATGGGCACAATTTCATGAAGGGGCCCCCCGAATTTGTGCGACACAGCGCCCAGGAGGTGATTTCCATGGGTTACCTCATGTCATCCTCGCCTCGCTCTGCCAGGTAGGCAGCATTATCTGCATCCAGGGCTGAGGAAACTGAGATCCAGAAGGGTTCAACACCTTGCTCAGGACCACAGCTGGAGGGGACAAGGAGCCGCTCCCAGGCGCGCGCACAACCGCGGCCTGAAGGTGTTGTTTCAGGCCTGGCCACTTGGTGTCACTCTGTCCAAACTGTCGGAAGACCTGCCCGGCGGAGTTGGGCCGTGTCCTGGTGACTCCGGGCACAGCCCTTTGCAGGCTGATCCCGAGGAAGGCAAAGGGCCCCCATCCTGTCCTCCGCCGCTGGGTGTGCAGAATTCCTGCCTGCTCCGGGTATGCCCCTCATGCGTGTGGTATGAACAGGTCCCGCTCTGTGCACACCCTGACCTACCGTGCTGCGGGGATTATCTCACAGAAGCCTCCCAGCAGCTCTGTGATCTTCCCATACAGGTGAGGAAACTGAGGCCAGGAGAGTTGGAATGACGTGCCCAGCTAATAAGTGCCAGATATGAACCTGATTCAAACCCAGATCTGAGTGAGAAGCTTGGAGATTTAATGCCCAGCAAGTGCACGGTGGGATGGCTTATTAATTCTCACTTTTTCGTCCAATGTGTTGCCAACACCTGACCTCAGACTCCATAATGTGACGGCAAAGAAGATAATCTGACTGTTTCGGGGAGTGCATTTTGTTGTTGTTGTTGTTTAATGTAGAAGTTAGTTTTCCTCTGACTACCAAGACAATACTGAGGGTCTACTTTTAGAGAATTTTTTAAACTACCCCATATTCCTTGATAATTATTTTTAAAAACTAGAAAATCCATCTAAGTAAAAAGAAGAAAATGAAAGTCACTCCTGATTCACATCAGCCCCCCAGAGATAAGCGTGGCTGACACTTTGGAGCACATCCTTCCAGACACTTCTCTCTTTCTCTCTCTCATCTATCAATTTATTAAAAACTTAAAAAAATTAAGAAGGAAACATAGTCACATGAAAAATAATTGAAAAGGTACCAAAAAATGTACAGTGGCTATTCTCCCTCTAATTCTTAGTCCCCTGCTCCCCAGCTCCAAAACTCAAGGCTCCCCTTCCCGGAAGCCATCCTGGTTATCGTTTCTCTGGGATCAGTGCAGAGATATCCAGAGGGTAGATAAGCAACCGTGTACATGGATTCCTGTAGATGTTTCTCTAAATAGAAGCATACTACACACCCTGTTCTGCACTGGGTTTTTTTTTTACTTAACAATGTACCTTGGAGATCTTTCCAGATCAGCACTAGGAGAGCATTCTTTACATATTCCATTGTCTGAATATAATTTATCTAACTAGGCCCCTGGTGATAGTCATGTAGAGGATTCCAGACTTTTGCTGTGACAAACAAGGCTGCAATTAGTGTTCCTTTCACAGAAGTCTTTCTGCGTATGCGGATCTATTTCTGTAGGATAAATTCTTAGCAATTGAACGGCCCAGTCATAGGGCAGGTGTATTTTTAAATTTTGACACTTATTGTCTAAACGCTCTCTAAGGTCAGACCTATGAATTGACTTTCAGACCAACAACCTGCGTGAGCGCTGGTTTCCCCACATTCTCGCCAAGGCCGTCTTATCAGACTTCTCGATCTTTGCCTGGCCGACAGGGGAGAAAGGTGTTCGCCATAGTCCTAATCCGTATATTCTCTCCTTTATGTTAGGTTAGGAATTTAAAAATGTATCAAAATGCCCTTTATACTTCTTTTCTGGTAGCAAAGCATTCGTGTCCTTTGCCTATTTTTCTGTTGGGTAACCCTCTTCTTTATTCATCTGCAAGAGCTCTTTGTATACTGAGAAGATTAGGTCCTTGTTTCTCATACATGTTACCAACGTACATATTTAAAGATATAGCTATATCACACAAAAACGGGATCCGACTGTGCTCCATGTTTTTGAGGCCTGTAGTCATTTGATAATATATTGTGAATTCCTTTCCATATCAGTAAATATTCCTTTGCAACAAAATTATTTATTTGGCACTTATTTTAAAATTGCTCTGGGTACATTGGAAGTTCATCAGATGAAATCGGCTGTGGGTTTATGTGAACACAGGTGTCAGAGAGGATTATGAAGCATCCAGTACGTGCCATCTATGTATGTATGTTACTTAATCTAAGCCTGCCAACAACACTGGGAAGTAAGTAACATCATCCTCACGCTACAGATGAGGAAACTGAGGCCCAGGGGGGTCATGGGATTTGTCCAGGGTCTCCTGCTGGTCTATGGTGAGCTGGGATTTGAACCCATGTTAATTCGTCTCCCAAGCCTTTGCTGTCACCTTCCATTACCTTAAATCCCCACATTCCCAACTAGTTTGGATAAAGCACAGCTCTGGGGCAAGTCCCCATCCTCCCTCCCCCAACCCCAGGCTGGGGAACGTCATGCCGTTTAGGGACGAGGCCACTGGGAGGCGCCAGGGACACATCCCTTGCCTAGCGTGTGGGCCTGGGAACAGGCTGGGTCCACGCACCCTGGAACGGGACAGTCCTTGGGATCTGATGATCCTGGGGGCTGGGTGGCTCAGGGCCAGAGGGAATGTCTCCTGCCACACCCTGGGCAGCCTCCTCAGCCTTGATCTCCCTTGAGGGGGCCACCTCTGGCAGCCTTCAGGGCCTCCCAGACGTCTGGCCCCAGCCCCCGGCTCTGGGAGCCTGGATTCCCATAGGCCGGGTTTCTCAGCCTCAGCACCATAGACATCGGGGCCGCATAATCCTTTGCGGTGGAGTCTGTCCTGAGCGTTGTGGAATGTTGAACAGCATCCCTGGTCTCTACCCATTGGATGCCTGTAGCACCTCCCCTCCAGTTGTAACAGCTCAGAATGTCTCCTGACACTGCCAAACCCAGACATTGCCAAATGGCCCTTGGTTAGAACCCCTGCTGTGGACCCACAGGGCTCAGGCTGGTCACATAAGTGAATGAAGCCAGTATGGCGGGAGGTTAGTAATTAACACCTTGGGAGGTGGGGACTGACTCCATCTCTGCTCTATAGATGAGGAAACTGAGGCCCAGAGAGGTTCAGTGACTTGCCCAAAGCCACACAGCCTGTATGTCACAGAGCTGGAGCTTGAACGCAGGTTGTCAGGTTCTAGCAGGAAAATGTCCGTTCTTCATGCATCAGATCCCCAGGAATATTCTCTTCCACAAAAAAATACCTTCTTTCCCAGTTTTCTCTTTACCTATTTTCACTTTCCCACTTTTGTTGGAGAGTCAGGTACAAGAGATTTTTCATTTTCCTTATAATCGTACTATGAGAAAACCACTGGCCCAAAGTGCTGTGATAAATGGCAGCTGACACCCAAACGCAATGTCAAGGGTGCACTGAGGACTGGTGGGGACTGTGGTGTCCCAGAGGGCTCAGCCCGGTCAGTCCTGGCACACTGTTTCCTGGTATGTACGCTGACCCAGTTTTGCAAGAGAAACCAGAATCTAGATTTTCAACATGAAATTTCCTCATTTTTAATAATGACAATTACTTAAAAAAATTAAAAATCCTGTAACAACCAAACAAAACAAATCTGAAGCCCGATAAGGCCTGAAGCGGCCAGTTTGCCACCTTTCTGAGGGGCACATTCAATGTCCAGGAACAAACACTTTCATCCCCTTAGTGCCTTCTGCATTTCATCATCGTGTATTTAATCAACTCTTTTACATATTCAGCCATGCATTCATTTCATGCATGCATTCCACCCACCCACTCATCCATCCATCCATCCATCCATCCATCCATCCATCCATCCATCCTCCCACTCATCTATCCATCCATCCATCCCTCCATCCCCCCATCCCTCCATCCACCCACCCACTCATCCATCCATCCATCCATCCTCCCATCCATCCATCCATCCACCCATCCATCCATCTATCCATCCATCCATCCATCCATCCATCCATCCATCCATCCAGCCATCCATCCATCCATCCATCCACCACTCATCCATCCCTCCATCCATCCACCCACTCATCCATCCCTCCATCCATCCACCCACTCATCCATCCACTCATCCATCCATCCACTCATCCATCCATCCATCCATCCATCCACCCACTCATCCATCCCTCCATCCATCCACCCACTCATCCATCCACCCACCCATCCATCCATCCACTCATCCATCCATCCATCCATCCATCCATCCATCCATCCATCCACCCACTCATCCATCCCTCCATCCATCCACTCATCCATCCATCCACTCATCCATCCATCCACTCATCCATCCATCCATCCATCCACCCACTCATCCATCCACTCATCCATCCATCCATCCATCCATCCACCCACTCATCCATCCCTCCATCCATCCACCCACTCATCCATCCACCCATCCATCCATCCACCCATCCATCCATCCATCCACCCACCCACCCACCCACCCACCCACTCATCCATCCCTCCATCCATCCACCCACTCATCCATCCACTCATCCATCCATCCATCCATCCATCCCTCCACCTACCTATAATTCATTTGTTCATTTACTCAACCATTATTATTAGTCCCTTATTGTGTGCTAGACCCTAGGCCAGGCCTAGACCCTGGGGATGTGGTGAAGACTGTGACCCAATTCTTCTAGAAACTCACCGTTTAGTTTAGTAGAAATGAGAAGAAGGAGGCCAATCATAGACAAGGGTGGAACCAAATGGTGTTAAATTCAGACTCTGCCATTTACCAGCTGGGCAAATGGTGTTAAATTCAGACTCTGCCATTTACCAGCTGGGCAACTTTGGCAAATTATTAAACCCTTTGAGCCTCAGTTTCCCCCTCTGTGAAATAGGGGCTAATAGTAGTAACCTACGGCTTGCTTGCAGGCAGGTTGTCAGAACCAGGTCAGGTCAGGTAACACATGTGAAGTGGGGCACAGACACGGGGCTGTGATACACGTCAGGCTGCAGGGGAGCGGCGCCATGGTGGTAGGCAGGGTTGCTAGCCCAGTCTGGGGGTCCAGGGAAGCTTTGTGGGTGTGGTGGCGTCCAGAATGTCCCCCATGCCCCATGCTGGGAGAGGGCTGCTTTGTCATTATTCTGCCCAACTTCCCCTCGTCGGCTGACGCCTTGGGCCGCACAGGACGCGCTGGTTTCCCCATTCTTGCTTCACTTCTAAAGGGCAGCTATTTCTCTGACCGCCCGGCCCTGCCCGGCCCCGCCTTGGTTTGTGGAAAACTGTATGGAACAGAAAGGGCTTGCGGGCTCCCTCTTCTCTAGATTTGTTGTTATTTTTCCCCATTTAAATTGAAACCATGCTTATTAAACAAGATTAGGAAAAAACACATCAAACAAGAAGGAAGAAAAATTCTTCTTTGTCCCATCCATTTAATGCAACAACACTGAACATTCTGTTTTTTTCTTTCTCCTAAGCCAGGGTATTGGTGTGTGTGTGTTTGCATAGTTGTGAATCACACTGCTCAACCATTTAGTGTTGTGTTTTTAAAAACTTCTCCATTATATCACGAGCATGTCCCCCTACCGCTCATCTTCACAAACATATTTGCCAGGCTGCATTTATTAATCCAGCAAAGGTTAAGTGAGCACCTACTATGGTCTGTGGGAGAGAGAGACCAAGTGTAATAACACAACCGGCCTTTACTGTGTGCAAACCCTGTGCCAGACACTATTCTCATCACTTGCATTAAATCCCTTCTTTCTCACAGCCGTCCTGTGAGGTCGGTACCACCATAATACCCATTTTCCAGATGAGAAAACTGTGGCCCACGGTTGCACAGCTAAGAGGGGGAGCCAGCATTCGAATCCAGGGGGGCCAGTCACAGAGCCTGGACTCTGGCCACCCTGGACCACTTTGTCACCCACAAACAGGCGACCCCCATCCAGAGTGATCAGAGCTGGAACAGGGAATGGACAGGAGCACGTGACAGCCCCAAGGAGGCTCCAGACCCTTCCAGGGCATCAGGGAAGGCTTCCTGGAGGAGGAGATGCCATCTCAGCTGAGCAGGTGGGAGGTGAGGGCGCTGCAGGCAGAGAGGCCTGAGGCAGGAGCGGGCTCGGAGGGTGGACAGGCCAATGAGGCTGACCTTGTTGGAGAGCAGGGCAGGGCCGGATCATGCGTGGGTCGTGGGCCCCGGGAATCCTGGGCCCCCTGGGGAGCCCCAGTGGGGCATTAAGCTGGGATGTGGTGTGAGTGAGGCGGCCTTCCCCCACCCTCGGCCAGGCAGTGCCTGTCTGTCCCCCCCATAGCACCCAGCACCCTGGGCACTTGTGGTCTGTTTGTTGCCTGCCACTCTAGACTGAAGAAAGTTGTGGAAGGTGGGAATCTGGACTGATTTGTTCACTTCTGTGGCCTGGGCCCTAGGTCAGTGCTGGGCAGGTAAACCCCCTGGAAGGAGAGGACGGTGGGCGGTGTGTGGTGACACTGTGTCAGTACCGTGCCACTGTTGTCTGCCACAGCCATGGAGACAGGCGCCTCTGTGGCCCCTCGGTCCCTCGGGGGCAAGGCCTCTCTGGGATGTGCCCGGGTCTGAGGTTTGCCAGGACTTTGCTCTGACTTGCCCACAGTGTCTGTTTGGTTAGGAGAGGCCCCGGTAAACAGGCCAACCCTCCCGGGCCCTCTCGACGCGCTTGTGAAGGTGGCAAGGAGCTGGCAAGAGCGGACCTTGCCGCGGCCCCCACTGGCCCTTCCCCAGCCTGTGGGACCGGCTCGGATCCACCCTCCTCCGTCCACACCGCCGCTGCCGGAGAGGGGGAGAGCCTGGGGGCCGCGGCCCCTCCTCTGCTCGGCCTCGGGCCTCCAAGGTAACTATTTACTCCTGGCCCCCTCGCCAAGCCTGCTATCTTATCAGCTCAAACACTTCAGAGTTCAGGCCAAGAAGCCAAAGTCAATTCTGAAAAAGTCTTTAAAAGGCCCAAACACAAACACCAGGAGGGTGTTGGCGGGGGTGGAGATGAGCTTGGGGAAGGGCGCGCTCTGGGGTTCCTTTAACAGACTCAGAAGGACGCCGGTGACTCTCCTGAGCCCCCAGATGTCTGTGTAAGGAGGGTCCCTGCGGCTCTGTCTGCAGGAGCGGAGGCCGGAGCCACCCTCAGGGTCCCTCCATCGGGGAGTGGGTGAATAAATAATAAAATGCCATACAGTCTTTAAAAGAACAAACTACTTAATATGAGTGATATGGGAATAGATTGTAAAGTAGAAAAAAGAAAAAGATATAAAGCAGTGTGTATAATCAGTTCCTTTTCGTGTAAACAGAAAAGGTGGGGATATATAACCCTCTGTGCCTGTTTACGTATAGAAATTTTCTGGAAGCATTTACTGGGTATCTGGAAAAGTTAGCTGCCTCTGAGTTGAGTCAGAGGGAGACAGACTTCTCGTTATACAGTCTTTGTACTTTTTGAATTACTCAATACCACGTTAATGTAATAGAAATAAAAAGACTAAATAAGAATATTAGTGATTTTGTTCCAGGCAAATGGCCGATAGCACAAAAGATGAGGGGGAAATAGCTGCAGAAGGTATAGTGACTTTTCGCACAGATCAGATTATTGAAGGTCTAGCTCAAGGGGAAACCTCTGCCTATTTAGATTCCTGTCAGTAGAGTTAACCACATTTGAACAAGGCTGTCAAAGTTCTCTCGTGTTTTATAAACAAGGCTGCTTAAAATGCTGTTTCAAAACATCATCTCATTGAACCTCTTGAGGATTCTGTAAAGTAGAATCAGATCACTGTGTGGATTGATTGATTAATTAACTCAACAAATATTTATTTTAGGTGATGAGGATGTAGCAATGAGCAAGACCATCAAGATCCCTGATCTCATGGAGTCAACGGGTCTAGAGGGAGTGCCAAACCAATAACGAGTAAACAACAGCAGCAAAGTAAGAAACAAACATGACAATTTCAGATAGTTTGAGGCGCTGGGAAGAAAATGAGACCAGGGGGTGTAATTGATGATGGCTGGCGTGGAGAGTGGTCAGTGAGGGCTCTCTGGGGAGGTGACACCTGAACTGAGATGTGAATGAGAAAAAAGAACCAATCACAAGAAAATCAGGGAGAGGATAGTTTCAGGTAGCAGGAGTAGCCAGTGCAAAGGCCCTGAGGCTGCACTAAGCTTTGCTCATGGGAGAAACAGAAACAGTGTGGCTGGAGCTTAGAGAGAAAACCAAAGAGGGTTGGGAGATCCAGCTGGATAAGTGGTCAGCAGGGGCTGACCCTATGGGCCTTGTGGGCTTGGTGTGGAGTCCAGACGAAGAAACCGAGGCTCAGAGAGGTTAAGTAATTGGGCCAAGGTCACACATCTAACAGTGGCAGAGCCAGCATTCAGATCCAGGTTTCTCAACGCCATATCCAGTCCTCTAAACATTCACATACGTCTACATGTGGCAAAGACATGAAACACGTTTGCCATACTGCACAGCTCCTGTTCTGAGAACGGTGTGTGTTTTTCTAAATTGCATGGAAAAGCGCACACGTCATGCAGTGAATTCTCACCAAGCGGACAAACTCACGTAATCGGCACCCAGATGAACAAACACAACATTCCAGAAGCCCCCTTCATGTCCCCTCACAGTAAATCTTCCCCCAAGGTTAACCACTGTCCTGAATTCTAACTCCATAGATTAATTTTACTGCTTTAGAACTTTATATAAACGGAATCACACGGTATGGGCTCTTTCCTGTCTGGCTTCCTTCACTCAGCGTTACGACTGGAAGATTCACGGCTTTTCGGGAGAGTCTGAGTGTGTTACAGCCCAGACCACGATATCCTGAGAGCCATGCAAAAGCTTCCCCTCCTCCAGAGAAGGCCGGGAGAAAGGGGTGTGCACGGGAAGCAGCTCAGAGTACGGCGGTAGATGACAAAGGAGGTCCAAACAGTGGAGCGTTCCCATTGTTGTCGGGATAAAAAAAGTCCTCCTTTTATGTAGAGTCACAATGATCATAGAAAACACTCTACATTTTCTCTTAACCGCAGTGCACTATGAACTCTTAGTAAATCAAGATACTAAGTCATCAAAATACTGGATGGAGGAACCGTCTTGTGTTCGGGGACATAGAAGGATCTGCCAGCTGGAGTCACCCGCGCTGTTCAGATCCTCTCTGTCTGTCTCTCTGTCTCTGTCTCTATCTCCGTCTCTCTCCCCTTTTGGCCCAGTGTGCATGGTGAAATCGTGTAAGTTCAGTGCCGGACGATGCGATTCCGTGCAGCAGAGTAGTATTCAGCCATGAAAAGGGACGTGGCACCGACCCACGCTACGACACGGACAAACCTCAAAGCCACGCCGAGTGGAAGAAGCCCGTCACGGGAACCACGTCTTGTGTGACTCCACTTATAAGAAATGTCCAGACGAGGCAAAGCCGCACAGACAGAGAGTGGATTAGTGGTTGCCAGAGTCCGGGGCGGGGCGGACGGGGAGCGACTGCTGATGGGTACGGGGTTTCTTTTTGGGGTGATGACAATGTTCTAAAATTAGATAGTGGTGACAGCTGCACAACGCTGTGAATGTACCAAGATCCACTGGGTTGTACACTTTAAAAGGGCGAATTCTGTGGTGTGTATTATGTCTCAAGACGGCTACTTTTCAAAAGAAAAGAAGAAGGTCATGAGGGGTGGGAGATACTGCTCTGAGCATCTTTAGAAGCTACACTGTGTGGACAGGAGTGCATCTTGCTATGCCTCAGTTTCCTCCTCTGTACATTGGGGCTATTGAATAATCGGATGGACTCATAGGGCCTTTGGGGGATTAGAAGACTCAGTCCTGAGGCTGAATCGTGCCGGGACGACGTGGCTGGAGCAGAGCGAATGAGGGAAGCCAGCTGGGATGTGTGTGCAGAATCCCATCTCTCTTCCCCACCTCCACGGCCCCCGCCCTGGCCCAGCCCCCGTCGCCTGGTGCCCGGACTCCTGCGCTAGGTCCTCACAGGTCTCCCTGCCTCCAGTCTTGTGCCCTACCCCGCCCTCTACACACACACAGTCCATTCACCTCACTCAGCCAGAGGAAGTCTCTAAAACCTAAGTCAGACCGTGTCCCTCCTCTGCTCAGAACCCTCCATGGCTGCCGCCTTACTCAGAGGAAAAGCCAAAGAACCTACGAGGCCCCACAAGATCTGTACCCCTGACTTCCCTCCCTGACTCCATCTCTCTCTCTCCCCTTCACTCACTCCTCTCCAGCCTCACTAGCCTCCTCGCTTCGCCTCAGACACACAAAGAACAGTCCTGTCGCAGGGCCTTTGCACTGGCTGTTCTCTCCGGCTGGAACGTTCTTCCTGCCGACCTCCTCAAGGCTTGCTTCCTCACCTGCTTAAGGTCTTGGAATAAATGTCACCTTCCCAGCAAGGCCTTCGTTGACCACGTCTAACAGTCTCTCTCTACTTTTGCTGTGTTATTTTTCTCCATAGACTTTATCACTAGCTGGCATTTTATATATATATTTTTTTCTTTTTTCATTCATCATCTGTCTTCCCTCCTGGAACATAAGTTCCATGAAGTGAGGAATCTTTGTCTGTTTTGTTTTGACTATAACTCCAGTTATAGCCTGGCACAGAGTAAGTGCTCAATAAGTATTGGTTGAGTGAATGAAGTATGAATAAAAGAGAAGGGCTGAAGCAGTTCTGATGGAGGGTGACAGGGAGTGGTGGGGACTGTGGCAAACTGGTAGCCCTTGTCCCCTCTGAAAGGGGCAACTTCCACTTGGCTACAGCCCGAAGTTTCCATGTGGAACGTGGGCCCAGTGTGGCCAGGCTCCAAGTATCTCAAGGGAAGCCAGAAACTTCTATATTTATGTGAAATGTCTTGATTTTGAAACTATTGCCGATCAGAAATCCACATCTGCTGCTTCCCTAGGTGGGAGGCTGCCCTTCATGACCTCTAACCTAGGTCAAAATGCTTCCAATGGGTTTCATAGAACCCCAGATTTCCGGGAGAGCTGACGGGCGTTCCGATGGAGGGTGTCGGACACATAGACTTGGCTTTTACGTGTTTCTGGGAAACACACGGCATTTTCCCGGTTAGGTCCTCGAGATGGTTCTATTTCAGGTGAGCTCCTTTCTCTTCTCATACCTCTCAATTCCACCCTCGCATGTATGCTGGCCCTGGGCATCTTTCCTCCACTCCGGAGCAAAGATCAAAAGTAAATATTGGCAGAACATTGGTTTTACTGTGACCCAGATAAGGAACAGCGTAAAACGGAAATAGCGAGATTTTTACCGCTCCTCCCACAACTTCCACTCAACCCTCCTCCCTCAATATTTACTTATTAATTTCACTTCATACCAAGTCCTGGTGCTAATTTCGTGGCCAACAGGGCTGCCACACGGGGTGGGCCCTGTGCAGCTGCAGGGGCTCCGTCCTGTAAGCCACCCCATGCCTGGCGCCCCCTGGCGTTGTTCCAGGGCTGGCCACATGTGTTTATGTAGATCATCCCATTTTCACTGACTGTGACAGAGGAATCCTTTTTGCTTTGGTGAATGTTTTCTGCTTTGGGAAAATAACACAAGCACATGAGAAAGATTCAAACAGCATAAAAGGCTGTGGTGGAAAATGTCTCCTTTCTGCCTTCGTCTGATCTTCCCCAGCTCCTCTCTCTGGAAGTCCTTCTCGTTGCTGGTGTCTTGTGCACGCTTTTAGACACATAAACAAATCTCTTTTTCTCTCCAAATATATATACCACCCCCACATTCATACATACATGTGATGTCATACCTCTCGCTCTCTTTTCTGTTTCTCTATCATTTCTGTTTGCACCGATGCTTTATACGAGGGATCAGCCCACTACAGTCCTCAGGCGAAATCTATCCCACTGCCTGCAAAGCTGAGAATAATTTTGACATTTTCTTACATTTTTAAGTGGTTGAAAAAAAACAAAAGAAGGATAATACTGTATGACGCATGAAAATTACGTGAAATTAAACTCTCAGTGTCCATAGATAAAGTTTTATTGGAACATAGTCCTGTCCGTGCGTTTACGTGCGTCTGTGGCTGCAGATGTGAGCTGTTGCGACAGAGACTGTATGGCCCGCAGATCCCAGAGTATTTACTGTGTGGCCCTTTACGGGAAACGTTTGCTGACTCCTGGTTTATCCTGTACATAGTGTTCCGCTTTTTTCACGTAACCGCAGATCCTGGGGATCTTTTTATATCAGCGCATATTGATCTACCGCATTTCTTTCAACAAAGGCTCTAGCATATCCCTGGGCCGTAATTTATTTATCCAGTTCTTACGATGGACCCCCGAATTCTTGTTTAAATGAAAAGAGCTTGTGTCTTCGGAAAGTTTGAAAAGTCCTGACAAGGACAAGAAATCTCAAGTGGGCCCTCTGTTTATTATTTATATCTTGTTCTTTCAGAAATAGGATTTGCGGCAGCTTACAACAGGAGGGCCAGACCCAATAAAACCGTAAAACCGCGGAGACGGAGGTGAAATACCAGGGAAGGACTGGAGAGAAGATTCCCGCCCTTCCTGGCCGAGGAAGCCTGGATTGTATTTGAGCTCAAGGCTTTATTCGAATCATATTTGCAGATGATGCAAAAATCTCTGTGGGTGTTTATTTTCCTCAGGAGGGAGTTTGAAGGCAGAAGGCCTCTGAGAAGTTGGAAAAAATGCCAAAGCAGGATAACATAGAACAGTGTTTCCTACAATTGCCAAATCTTGAAGTAAATGAACTATTATTTACTTAATATCTTTCTTTAACTCATATAATTTTTTTAAAACCTTAAATACAGTTGTTTCTTCTGGAGAAATAATATTGATGAATTCATGGTTCTGATGAGCTAGCTATATACGTGTTTTTTCAAATGTGTGTAAATACTTAACAAATACTAAAATTAAAGAAGAAAAAAACCCAACTTCATCCACGTACCACCTACAGTAATCTTGCAAACCAATAGTGGTGCCTTTGCTAAACATTTCAAAATGCTGGGGTGTCAGACACTGGGGTTGCCTTGTCAACTGCCACTTCCCCCTTCCTTCCTGCTGACTTTGTTCTGCTGGTCATGTGCTCGGCCCTCGGAAATAAACCACATTTGGTTTCAGGCAACCACGGTCATCCAATTCTCCTGGACCTGCGACTGCTCTAGGGGTGATCACATGACTCAGTTCTGGCCAAAGGGAAATTCTGCTGGGGGCTTCTGGGAAAGAATTTCCTCTCTGATAAGAAAGAGGAACGTGAAGAGAGACCTATTTGCCTCTTTTCTTCCCTTCCTGCTTTGGACATGTTGTGTGAAGAGGTGATGAGTGAGCTGTGGCAGCCATCTTGTGACATTAGGTGACCTGCCTAAGGATGAGTTGCTGACTTGCAACTTGATGGTGGGGAGGGAGGGTGCAAAGAGCCTTGGTCCTTTATGACAACCTTGAGATGTCAAATACACCCTAGGGTTTCTAATCTCCAGATGTCTTTTAAATAAACAATAAATGTTATTATAAACTGTGGAGCCTCTGAAACTATCCTAACGTGTCCACTTGGCTTTGGCCTTTAGAGCTGAACTCCAAGAACACGCTCATGGTCATGTTCCAGCTCCACAAAATACTCCCAGCCCTGTTACCCCAGGCAAGTGACTTAGCTTTTCTAAGCTTTGGTTTTCCTGTCCATAAAATATAAATAGTGCTGCTACTTCTCTGAGACAGTGATTTTTGAGGGAAAAAATTCATTTAAAGCACTCAGAATATAGTAAGTGCTATTTTATTAGTATTAACGTTAGTATTATTTCTTCAGTATTCATATAATCCTCTAAAAATAGGGGGAAAGGCAACATGGACAGAGACAGGAAGTCGACAGCACCTAATTAAAGGCCACCAGCTGGGCACAAGAAGAGCAGAAAATGATCTGAGTGTCAGAGCTGACCGCAAGCTGCAGATGAGTCAGTGCTTCAGTGAAAAAGCTCAACGTAAGCCTGGGGGACTGGACTGCGAGTGTGATAGGCAGACTCCCGGCTGCGAACATTCTGCTCCAGGGTTTGTGACTCACACCTTTCCAGGAGCAGACTCTCCACTTGGTCATCTCGTCTTTTAAAGGATGTGGGAAACTGGCCCCTCCAGTGGTCCGGGGGCTATTTACGTAAGAGAGGGGAAGGATTCGGGGGCAAGGTCATCACTGCCTCATGTTTAATTTACGAAGCAGCTGTTGGCCGTGCCTGCAGCTCCTGGAATGGAAGAAAATGGGCCAGGAGGTGTGGCCTGAGCAGAGGAGCACTGGATGGTGAGTCACTAAACTGTGTCTCCACCATGTGACCCCGGGAAGTTCCTCTGCATTCCAGACCTCAGCATCTCCATGTGTACAGGGGGCTCCAGGGCGGCCTGTGGTCCTGAGGGGGTGACTGTGACAGATAGAAATGCGTTTGGCCGCAAGTAACTGGAAACCCAACTGACGGTGGCTCGGACAAGGGTTTGTTTTCCCCGCGTAATAAAAAGCGCAGATGGAGGCAGCTGTTGACCTGGATTCAGCGGCTCAAGAAAACCCGAGTTCTCGCGGGCACTGCCACGCCTCTCTTGGCTTCTCCCTCAGGGTTTCAGGACGGATGCCTCAGTCCTTCTCAAGGTAGGAGGAGGATGAAGGTGGCGCCAGGCACACTGTCCCCTTCACCCCAAAGTGAAAGCTTTCCCTGAGCCCCCAGAACCCCCTCACGTCTCTCTCCGCAGAGCTGACCACGTGGCTGGGCACGCCCCGGCACGAGGGAGGCTGGGACAACGAGGGTCTGCTCACCCTGTGAAGGGTGGGAGGGAGGAGGGAACCCACCACAGGGTCTCAGGGCGGCAGATCCCTGATCTTGGCTCCCAGGGCCTTGGGCATCTGAGGCCACTGCTGTCCGCCTGTGGGCCTGCGGCTACGGTGGAAGTGCCGAGAACGAGGCCCGACTTCGAATCCCGACTCTGACACCGGCTCACTGAGCGCCCCACACGCGGTTCCCTGCTCTGCTGTTGCCGTCTTGAAATTCTTCTTCTTTTTTTTCTGTGAGGAAGATCAGCCCTGTGCTAACATCTGCCAATCCTCCTCTTTTTTTTTTTTTTTTTTTTGCTGAGGAAGACTGGCCCTGGGCTAACATTCGTGCCCATCTTCCTCCACTTTATATGGGACGCTGCCACAGCATGGCTTGCCAAGCTGTGCGTCGGTGCGCGCCCGGCATCAGAACCTGTGAACCCCGGGCCACTGCAGTGGAGGGCGCGCACTTAACTGGTTGCTTGCGCCACCAGGCCGGCCCCTGGAAATTCTTCCAGGTCCCAGAGCATGGGCCCCCCGGTTTCATCTCACGCGGGTCCCGCTCACCGCGTAGCGGGCCCCGTATCGTCTCTCCAGCCCCATGTGAGCTGCTCCCTGCTCCTCTCCGGCCGCGTTCCCTGCCGTCCTTTCCTCCTCCTCGCTAGTGCCCACCGACACCTGCTCCACCGCGCTCCAGGGTCACCCTCCTGCAGAAGGGCGCGGCGGGGATGGGGGGCCCCCGCCGCCGGGGAGCCCTGAAGCAGCGGGAAGCCGTCTGCCGGCCGCTGTCTCCATGGCCGAGCAGCATGGCCTCCTGGAGGGGCTCTGGGTGGCACATCTGCATGTCCACCACTTCATTTTTGTCTTCAAATATCTGTTTACCATCTGTTGGTAACACATTTTGGGGCAAAACTTCAGAATATTGGCAATATGGAAATGAGGCAGTGCAGCAGAGGGGTGACAAGCTCGGGTTTTCGAGTCAGTGCTTCATCATTTAATTGCTGTGTGGCCTTGGGCAAGTCACTTCACCTCTCTGAGCCTCAGTTTTGTTTGATGTAAAGTACGGACAACAGTATTGACTTCCTGATGCTGTTGTCAGGATAACAGTCTGGGAAAAGGCTGACCCAGGGCCCGACACCTGGTAACCGTTCAGTTAATGGTCATTGTTATTGGAATATCAAAACTGTAAATGAATAATGAACTTTTGGGGAATGAAAAATGAAAGGCTGCCTCTTCCATGAAGCCAGTTCTGATTTTCTCTCCTCTCAACCCCCAGAGCACTTTACGTGGATTTCTCATGGTCTGCTTTTGACGTAGCTATTTGTTTCCCAGCTGGAAATAGCTATTTACCCACTTGTGTAGTCTGGGTTTTTTGATTGAAAGTGACAGAAACAAACCCAACCCGAAATGGTTTAAGAAAAAAAGTGTGTGTGTGTGTGTATGTATGTGTGTGTGTGTGTGTGTGTGTGTGTGTGTATATATATATATATATATATGTATTGGGTTATGTAAGTCTTGAGGTGGGTTCAGCTTCAGGAATGGCTGGATCCAGATGTGCACCTGTTGTTTAGGAACCATGCTCTCTCCAGCTCTCAGCTCTGATTCTTCTGTGTCAGTTAGAGTCACCCCATGTGGTGGCCAAGAGTCCCCAGCATCCCTGGGCTTCCATTCTGCTGGTAAGCCAAATGGGTAGAGGCTGACTCTGTGTAGTCCCAGCAGAGTCTGGTTGGCCAGTCTTGGGTCACGTGCCCATCCCAGAGCCAATCCCTGGGGCCGGGGGATGGAATACACTCATTGCTGCAGCTCTTGCTGGGGAGAGAACTGACTCCCTCCTCAGCCACTTGGATGATAGTGGGGGAGGAGGGGTCCCCAAAGGAAAACCAGGGTGCTGTTACCAGAAGACGGGGAGATGGACAGAGGTCAGGTACAAACAACAGTCAGCCGTTAACCAACCCCTCGCCTGTCCTGTTGTCTCAACTCGGTGGCCTCCTTCGGACATGCTTGGTGCTCAATAAACATTAAATGAATGAGTGATTGTACAAGTAACTACCAAAAAAACCCAAAAAACTCCACCTGATTTATCAGGAAGGGCGTGATCTCAGGGGTAATTTCCTAGGAAGAATAAGGCAGCTTCTGAGTTTTCACGTCCTGCCCATTTTTGTCCTAATCTCACGGGCTGGCGTGGTTTCAGACTTGAAAGCCTCGATTCCCCCTCCTGGAGCGCAGGGCGCGCTGCCTCCGGCCGCAGGCCCGGGCAGGTGGCGGGGACTCAGGGGGGCGCACGGGGTCTGATGGAGGCCATGTGGGCGCCGGCGGGCCGCGTTTTCACCCGGTTCTCCTTCTCGTCAGGAACTTCCGAAGAATCCTCTTCATGCCTGAGTCACACGCAGGGAGAGGGCCAGCGATGCCTGGAGGGACGCGGGCTCGGGGCACCTGGGCTCCGCCGCTGCCCCGCGAGAACGTGGGAGCAGTGTAGCCAGATCTTCTGATTTTTTTAAATAGACTTTATTTTTTAGAGAGTTTTAGGTTCACAGCAAAATTGAGTGGGAATTAGAGAATTCCCGTATACCCCCTGGCGACCCACACGCACACCCCGCTACCGACTTCCCCCACCAGAGTGGGACGTCTGTTACCATCAACGAACCCGCACGGACACGTCATTGTCACCCAGAGTCCACAGTTCCCCTTAGGGCTCCCTTGTGCTGTTGTACCTTTGATGGGTTTGGACAAACGTTCGATGACGTGTCCCCCATTATAGCACCATGTAGTTTCCCCGCCTGAAAATCTCCCTGCTCTGCCCATTTGTCCCTCCCTCCCTCTAACCCCTGGCGACCACTGATCTTTTTAGCGTCTCTAGAGCTTTCCTTTTCTAGACCTTTGATTTTTTATTGCTTTTTCTTGCAATATCCACAGTTTCGGCTGGACTGCCAGCATCCACTCTGAATGGTTGATGCCCAGGCACCTCTGGTTAAATATTTTGAATATTATTCCTGGAAATATCCCTTTCTTTAAATGCTGGAGATAAATTCTAATTTTATGAAAATACGCTGCAGGCTAAATCAGACAGGCTGCAGAGACTGGCGCCCAGCCCCAGTCTCTGAGGCTTGATGTCCCGGCATTTGCACAGGTTATAGTATGCACAACAAACCAAAACATAGATGCAATGCTTTTATAAAATTCGAAGATGATAAAAACATCAAAAATCCCCAGAAATATACAGGCTTTTGGGGTAGAGAGAAACAAGAGACTAGCCGGTTGAGACTTGACGCCAGCCTAGCTGGGCAAAGAGAAAACCAATTTCTCTGCATCCCAGAAACCTCCTATTACAACAACCATCCTGAGGAAGGTGAACGTTGATTCAGAGTTAGGAGCCGGGCTGCCTGGGGTCTAATCCCCGTTCTTCCTCGTGGTAGCTGTGTGACGTCGAGCAAGTAACTTAACCTCTCAGTGCGTCAGAGCTTCGGGGGTGCTGTTCTTGTCATGGTCTGTGTGATTGGCGGCCCTCAGCTGGGCAGCGCATGGCTGTCCCTGGCGGCCCCGAGGTCCTCGTCTGGAAAGTGAGGATAATCTTTTCGAGGATTAAATGAGTTAACACATACAGCATGCTTGAAGGGGGGCCTGGCCCAAGGTAATGGCTTCCTAAGCATCTGCCGAGAGAAGCGTTATTGTCTCTGCTCTGTGCCCGGGCTTTCCCTGCATCTAGCACTGCTGCACTGTGATCACCCCATTTTAAAGAAGAGAAATCTGAGGCTCAGAGAGAGTCAGTAACTTGCCCAGGATCACCCAGTAAGTAAGTGGCATTAACGACAACAACAAAAGCAACAATGTAACAAGATTGGAAACATCTAGTACTCACTTAGCACCCCGCATTGTCACATGCTGGGCCCACCCTTTAAGCGCATTGTCTGGAGTCTGGCTCCAACACCCCTGCTGTGTGGCCCTCCAGCCCTGCCCTCACAGGGGTATTCCCACTGCCCCTGGACTCCACTCAGGACCCGAGAGGGAGTCAGCACCCCGCAGGCCTGCGAGAGCCTGAGTCTGGTTCTCGGGGCTTGTGGACGGTTCCGGCCGGTGCCCCGGCCCTGTGACCAGAGCTTCACCCCTTCTTCCCTTTTATCCTCAGACTTCAAAGCACCTTACACCCCCACTCTAACTAGAGAAGGCACCGACCTGCTCTGCCCAGGGCAGGGATTTGTATTAACTGCCTCTGCAAGGCCGCAGGGCGTGAGGCTGCAAATGTTACTAATTCTAGGAGATACTCACAAGATGTGGCCAGGACAGCCTTGACCTCCACCTCCTCGGAGGCGCTCCCAGGCTGCCGGATCCAGAGCAGTCCCCTCTCCTGCATCTGCTCTGTGCCTACGTGGCACTTATCAGATTTCTTTCATTGTGTGTTTATTTAATAGCGTATTGACTTAAAATAACAGCAGCAGCTGCATTTGTAGAGCAGCCACCGTGTGCTGGTCCTGCACTTTGCTTGTATTAACCTCCTGGGGCACAGAGAGGTTAAGTAACCTCTTCAAGGTCACATAACTAAGGAGGAAGCTGTATTTAATTGTTTTTTTGTTTGTTCATTTGTCTCGGTGTTTATTGTTTGTCTTCTCCACTCATCCATCCATCCATCCACCCATCCCTCCATCCATCCACCCATCCATCCCTCCAACCACCCATCCATCCCTCTATCCACCCATCCATCCCTCCATCCACCCATCCATCCCTCCATCCACCCATCCCTCCATCCATCCACCCATCCATCCCTCCATCCACCCATCCATCCCTCCATCCACCCATCCATCCATCCCTCCATCCACCCATCCCTCCATCCATCCATCCCTCCATCCACCCATCCATCCATCCATCCATCCATCCATCCATCCATCCCTCCATCCATCCATCCACCCATCCCTCCATCCATCCCTCCATCCACCCATCCATCCATCCATCCATCCATCCATCCACCCACCCATCCATCCATCCATCCATCCATCCCTCCATCCACCCACCCATCCATCCCTCCATCCCTCCATCCATCCCTCCATCCATCCACCCACCCACCCACCCATCCATCCATCCATCCATCCATCCACCCATCCATCCATCCATCCATCCATCCATCCACCCACCCATCCATCCATCCATCCATGCATCCCTCCATCCACCCACCCATCCATCCCTCCATCCCTCCATCCATCCACCCATCCACCCATCCATCCCTCCATCCCTCCATCCATCCATCCATCCATCCATCCACCTATCCACCCATCCACCATCCGTCCATCTACCTACCCATGCATCCATCCACTCACGTACCCATCCATCCCTCCATCCATCCATCCATCCATCCATCCATCCATCCATCCACCCACCCATCCGCCCATTCACCCATCCATTCATCCATTCATCCATCCTTCCATCCAATCATCTCTCTACCCATTTATTCAACACATTTATTTAACAACACCTATATGCCTGGCTAGGCTTCAGGCCCTGAGGACACAGAAGCCATCTTGTTCACTGCTGCATCCCTAGCGCCTAGAACGATGCCTGGTGCGTAGTAGGCACTCAATAAATGCTTGTGGATTGAATGAATTCAGGGCCCCGGGCTCAGCCTGTGAGCGAGTACGAGTCTTTGTGTAAACTATAGATGATGTCGCTTTCTGTGCCCCAGGGGAGGGAAAACCACAATGTTGGCTCTTTCCTAACTCTCCATGCTCTTTCACATCTCACACCTTTGCTCAAGCTCTTCCCTCTGGTGGCCTTTCCTTTCTCACCATTTAGAACAGGGGTTGGTAAATCACCTGGGGGCCAGAACTGGCCCATCATCTGTGTTTGTAAATAAAGCTTTATTGGAACACAGCCACATCTGTTTGTTTAAGTACTGTCTCTGTGCTTCTGATCTACAGCAGCAGAACTGAGTAGTTGTGACAGAGACCTGTGGAACTTAAATATTTGCTGTCTGGCCCTGACAAAGAAGGTTTGCTGACGCCTGATCTAGCTGACTTTTCCATATCCTTTAAGAACGAGTTCAAATGCCTCCTCCTCCAGGAAGAATTCTGTGATGTTCCAGGCTGGGTTAAGGGCCCTACTGTGTGCTCCCATAGCCCCACGATTCTCTCTAGAACAGTGTTTCTCAATCTATCCCCATCCCAGGAGCCTTTTAGATACTTTTTTCCTAATTGTCAACTCCCTTCCCCCAGTGAAATTTTAATACACAGATAAACTGTATATCTGTTTACGTACCGTGGCCCTTCGGAGGGCCACAAACCATTGTAACGTCTGAGATTTTTTTGTCCCTGTTGAGAATGCATGCTAACATGGCTCTTATGGCCCTGCACTCATTCAGTCGAACAGCATGCATTGAGCACCGCCAGTGTGCTGGGCCCTGTTCTAGGTTCCGAGGACACATGGTGAACGTGGCAGACACAGCCCCTGCGTCTGACCCTCTGTTCATGGGGATGGTCCCCTACCAGACTCTGAGCAATTAAGGACCCAGCTAATTCAACTTCATGTAGAGGTGTTTCCCAGATCCTGGCACATAGTAGGCATTTAAGGAGTTCAACAGCTTGTTAACGTGAATAGTTATGGAAATGTAAAGGCACCAGAGGGATGGGCTGATTGGGAAAAATAAAATTGCATTGCAATGGAGACAGGGCTTCTTGGAATGATGGTCGTGTTTTGGAGATTTTCAATGAGCCCACTGCTGGTCACTCAGTCAGTCAACAAACATTTATTCGCTGTGTAATCTGGACCAGCAGGCCGTGGTTGGGCTCCATCCTTCCCAAGGCTCTGTGATATAGATGTCACAAACTGCCAGTCCCAACTATGTATGTATATTTTGATTTTCTTAACAGTGTTAAAAAATAACACACATACACACACAAAAATTAAATTGATTGCCCTTCTTTAGAAATTGGGAGATTTCATATAAAAATCTGAACTTCTGTCTTCTCTGGACCAAAGGAGAACAATCTGGCAGCCTTGGGCCTGCATTCCTCATTGGCACGAATCAGATGAGCTGAGCAGCAGCTGCCCCTTTAGTTGGTACATGCTCTCACCAGTTTGCCCCAGTCGCCACCCGTCCCTGCTGTCTGCTTGACACAAGTGCTGGTTGCTGTTCAGCACCATGTGGTTTCCTTACATCTCGCCTCCTTCACTCCTGCCAGGCTCCTAAAGGCTTTTGAGATTTTCATCCCCAGGGTGTGGTGGCAGGAGGGTCGCAGTTAGAGACCCGAGGGCATGTCTGCGGCAGTGACAGCCTGCTGGCCCTCAGACCTCGCTCCTGCCCTTCCCCTACTCAGAGCTGCATTTCCCCACTTCCCTGCCCGCTGGCTCCCTCCGGGGTATGGCCTGTGGGAGGTGGGAGAGGAGGGGAAGAGAGAAGCCCGGCTGTGTCGCGCCTCTCTGCCTTGGGCATTAGACATGCTCTTGGGCAGCACAGACCCTCCCGGTTCCAGCCCTCACCGGCTGGCTGGTTTCTGGGCTTCAGCGACGCCACCTCGTCTTCTGTCCCTGCAGCCCCAAGGGCAGCAGCACCTCCCTGCTCTGGAAGGCCTGGCCCTCCCGTGGCTTCTCCACCCCGTGTGCGTGTACGCAGTCCCCGTGATAACACTCTCCTGAAGCACCTGAGTGTGAGCTTGGAGGCAGGGGACTCCTCCTCTCTGGGAGACAAAGGGACACAGGCTCGATGCTCTCAGAGTCCTCTGGTCACTGCCGGTAGCTGGGCTCCCCAGGGAAGGGGCAGCGTCTTTGATCCCATGACCCCAGCTACTGGACTCTGCTGGAGGCCCTGGGGAGGCAGGAGGAAGGACCCCTTCTGGAGCTGCTGGTAAGGACACTGGGTTGAGATGAGGCCGTGGGGTGGGATCCATTCTGCTGAGGCCGCACAGGGGAGGGGGGGCCTGAGCATCCAGCCGGAGGCTTTTCCTCACCACTGGGAGGGGCAAGACATGGGCCCCGCTCTGAGAGGCCGGGAGATAAAGCCTGGCCCCTTCCCACTGCTCAGTGTAGAACCTGTTGGTGGCTGGGCCTGGCCTTGCCAAAGCGGAGCGGGGGGCGGGGAGAAGGTACATGGGCGTGTCCACTGTCGTATAGATGGTGTAGCCCTGCCTCAGTCCCTCTTGAGCTCAGGAAATCGCAGCCCTGTGCTCATGGGGATCACATCGGTGGAGGAGGGTTAACTAAATTCTTCAAAAAGGAACTACACTGCACGTCCTTTTCGCCTCCTTTTGATGGGCAATTCAGGGAATTCTTCATTTGTGTGTGCGTGCGCACCTGTGCATGCGTTTGTCTGTGTTTCTACGGCATCTCGGGGTATTGTGGAAAATGAGTGTCCACGGTGTGATGTAACCTGAGGCTCTGCGGGGCAGCTCCGTCTTGGGGATACACACCTCCCCAGCTCGTTGGCTGTTGTCCGTCTCCCCCTCCAGACTGGCACCTCCAGGGGGACAGTGACGTGCCTGCCTTGCTCCCCGTGTACTCAGGAGCCTGACACATGGTAGGTGTGAAAGGATTCAGAAAAGTCTTAATACGAAATTACAATACAACACAAAAATGAACTCAAAATGGATCAAAGACTTGAACGTAAAACCTGAAACCACAAAACTCCTAGAAGAAGACATAGGTGGCGAACTCCCTGACATTGGTCTTGGGTGATTTTTTGGATTTGACACGAAAAGCAAAGGCAACAAAAGCAAAAACAAACAGGTGGGACCACATCAAACTGGAAAGCTTCTGCAGAGCAAAGGAAACTTCAACAAAATGAAAAGGCAACTACGGAATGGGAGAAAATATTTGCAAATCATATGTCTGATAAGGAGTTAATATCCAAAATATGTAAAGAACTCAGTACAACTCAATAGCAAAGAAAACAAACAATTTGATTAAAAAACGGGCTGCGCACGTGAATAGACATTTTTCCAAAGAAGTCACACAGAGGGCCAACAGGTACATGAAAAGATGCTCAACATCGCTAATCGTCAGAGAAATGCAAATCAAATCCACAATGAGATATCAGCTCACACCTCTCAGAATGGCTGTTATCAAAAAGACGAGAGAGAAGCGTTGGCGAGGATGTGGAAAAAAGGGAGCCCTTGTGCACTGCTGGTGGGAATGTAAATTGGTGCGGTCACTATGGAAAACAGTGTACAGCTTCCTCAAAAAGTTAAAAATAGAACTATCACATGATCCAGCAATCCCACTTCTGGGTCTCTATCTGAAGAGACTGAAGACACTAATTCTGAAAGATATCTGCACCCCCATGTCCACTGCAGTGTTATTTACAACAGCCAAGACATAGAAACAACCTGAGTGTCCATTGATGGATGAATGGATAAAGCAAATGTGGCGCATATTTATAATAGAATTTATTCAGCCATAAAAAAGAAGGAAATGTTGCCATTTGTGACAACATGGATGGACCTTGAGGGACTTATACTAAGTGAAACAAGTCAGACAGAGAAAGACAAATACTGTATGATCTCACTTACACGTGGAATCTAAAAAAAAAACCCGACAAACAGAACTGAGCTCGTAGATACAGAGAATAGATTGGTGGTTGCCAGAGGTGGGGGCTGGGAGGTGGGCAAAATAAGTGAAGGGGGTTAAAAGGTCCAAACTTCTGGTTATGAAATACTTAAGTCCTGGCGATGTAAGGTACAGCATGGTGACTACAGTTGATAATACTGTGTTGCATATTGGGAAGTTGCTAAGAGAGTAGACCTTAAAAGTGCTCATCATAAGAAAAAAAAGTTTTTGTAACTATGTGTGGTGACGGATGTTAACTAGACTTAGTGTGGTGATCATTTCACAATGTATACAAATATTTAATCACTACATTGTACACCTGAAGCTAATATAATGTTATGTGTCAATTATACCTTGACAACAACAAAAAAGCCTTGGGTTATAGTTGGTTTGCTCCGTGTACGGTTCTCATGTGACCTCTGGGTTCCGGCTCTGGGCACTTGCACATGCTGTTTCCTCTGCCTGGTAGCCCTTCCTGCCCCTTTGGCCAGTCAATACACCATCCCTGTTCACATCTCAGCTCCAATGTCATCTCCTCAGAGAAGCCTTCCCTGATTTTCCAGACAAGATTCAGTCCCCCGTCAGACATCCTTATATCATTCATTCATTCATTCATTGTTTCTTTCCATCACTTAAACATTGAACCACTTATCTGTAAACATCAACAGAGCGCCGGCTCTGCTCTAGGATTAATTCCAGGCACTGGCGACACAGCCATAGAGCTCATATTTGGGGATCATTCAATGGACAAGTAAACAGATAAGACAAATTCAGACTGATATGCACTATGATGTAAACAGACAGGGTGATGTGGTGAGAGAGTGGCTGGTGGGAGGGGGTGGGGGCCTCCCAGAGGAGGTGACGTTTGAATCAAGATTTGAATCAAGAAAAAGAAGCTGGCCACGAGAAGATCTGGGGAAAGCACACCAGGGAAAGGGAACAGCAAGTGCAAAGGCCCTGAGGGAGGAATGTGCTCAGCACAATTGAGAGACAGCCAGGAGGCCATTGTGGCTGGAGCAGAGTGGGGAGAGTAAGCTCAGAGAGGTAAGCTGGTGGCAGGTCACGCATGGCCTTGAGGCCACAGTGAGGTCTCTGGATTTTAACCCGGGAGTAGAGGGCAGCTGTTGGAGGGTTCATCAATAAGGTCTTATGTTTCTTCACAGTCCCAGCCTTCACCACCATCTGTAGCTCTGCTTTTGTGTGACTATTGGAGTGGTGTCTGGCTTTCCATCCGATTGTGAGTGCCCAGAGGTTGGCAGCCATGTCCCTTCTGATCCCCAGATATCTGTGTGTCTGACTCACAGTACGTGTACGCTCAAGCTGGGTGCTCTGAGAAGCAGACACCGAGACAAGGATTCAAATCCTTTATTTGGGAGGTGATCCCAGGAAGTAAGGGCGTGGGGACATGAGACAGGGAAGGAAAGGCAGCCGACGCAGGGTGCATTTTGGGGCAGGTTACTGCTGTGGGCAGCTGAGGCTCATTCCCACTGGGGAACTCTGGGACCGGCGTAGAACATGCCTCCGAGGCTTCCCCCCGAGGGGCGAGGAAACGGGTCTCCACCCACTGCCTCCCATCTCACTGGTTGAGCGCTGCTGCCAGGCGTGAACTCTTGGGCCCTTCTGGCTCGTCCTGCACGGGCTCCCTGGGCTCCGGTGGCTGGACAGAGCCCTCAGCGAAGAGGCGCAGGCTGGCGACTGGAAGCCACCGGGTCGGCGAGCAGCGGGGTGCAGTCTGCATTCCAGTAAACGAATGACTGCTCACCGGCAGAACAGCCCAGAGAAACGCCTCGGAACACGTTAGTGTAGGTACTGTTTCCTCTAGAATTTTCAGCGAATCCCCAGAGTTCCTCAGGGAGTTGGTTCTTGCTCCAGTCTCTTGGTTTTTGTGTGGCCGGGATGGAAGGTTCTGGAAGCCTGCCCTGCCATCCCAGGAGGCGAGGGCTCACCACATCCTGGGAAATTGGGGAGGAGAAATCTGGATTTTTCTGCAGGAAGCACTTTCCTCAACAGTCCACAAGCCTGTCTGAGCGTCCGGCCGTCTGTTGCTCGGGCGGGCAGCCCTGATGGTGTGGGCCCTGCATTCCAGGAGCACAGCCCTTCCCCCTCCTGGGAAAGCTGGACCGCACTCGGATGGCACCATGCCCTCCGCCCACCACCCGGAAACTGGCCTGGCTGGCAGCGGGCGGGCGGGTGGAGGGCAGAGCTGTCTGAACGTGCCCCTCGCCGCCTCGGGAGAGGGGGCAGACGGCCGGGGTGAGCCGCAGAAGCGGGATGAGGTCTTAGTTTCCCCCGATGCAAAGCCCCTCTCCCCGTGGTTGGGCCTGTGCGGGCAGAGAGGCGGGTGATGTAAAGACGCGGTGGGGCTGAGACGCCTGTCAGCAGAGGGATCCGAGTCCTGCCCATTCCCTGGAACCTGCGAGCCTCCCACGCCCCCTGAGCACGAGGTGGGTGGTGGACATCCCCATTAGACCGGGCTCCTCAGCTGCGGCCCCGTGGACATTGGGGGCTGGATCTCTAATGCTCTGTGGCGGGGGCTGTCCTCTGCATTGTAGGATGTTGAGCAGCACCCCTGGCCTCTACTCACCCTGTGCCGGCACAGGTCCCCCTTCCCAGTCAAGACAACCAAAAATGACCCCAGACATTCCTAAATGTCCCCCAGGGTACAAAATCACCGCGGTTGAGGACCTCTGCACGAGACCCACAGGTGCTTACACAAGAGCTTACTTTGCTCCCAGTCCTGTGTTCTGTGATTTACGTGTCCCCACTCACTGAGCCTTCACGACAAACTTATCAGGCAGAGGCTGATGCGGCAGCGCCATATTGTCAGCACCCAGGCTGCTACGTGTTAGGGTGAGGCCCTGGTCTCCTGGTGTGAGATGCCTCGACCTCACGTCCTCACTCCAGCCAGTGGGAAAAGGAAAGGGGAAAGGCATGTCCCTTCTCATGGAAGTTATCCACATGGCTTAGGATCACATCCCATTGGTCAGAACTTGGTCACATGGCCACATCTAACTGCAAGGGAGGCTGGGAAATATAGTTTTTATTGAGACAGCCCCATGCTCAGCTGCAAGTCCATGACTATGAAAGTAGGGGAGGATACTGAGGGACAACTAGCTGTCTTGAGCACATCCCATTTCATAGATGGGGAAACTAAGGCACAGAGTGGTTAAGTACTCCTCCAAGGTCACATAGAAAAGAAGGAAATAAAGTAAGAAAACGTATATAAACTGCCAGCAGCCTGTAGGTGCTCAAAGCCATCCTTCTTCCTTGTCCCGCTCCCCATACATCCTTTTAGTATCATCCATTACAGTTGATCAGTCTCGAGGGTCTCCTTTAGAGGAGAATGCTGGAAGTTTTCCTGCACCTCCAGGACTGATGACTTTCCTTCGGCCCCTGAAACCTGTACCCTTTAGGTCATCCACGTGCAACTCCAAAATAACCCAAAGGTTTTCTGGATCATTTCTCAAGCAGAGCAAAGGACCCGAGGTCCCTGCTTCCCTCCATACCCAGGTGGCAGATGTGCTGAGGCAAGTTCCCAGCCAGAAATCTTCCCCTAAATTGCAAGGAAACTGAGGCCCAGAGAGGGGAAGGGACCCTCCCAAGGCTACACAGCTGGCTCCTGGCAGACCCAGGACTAGGACCCCAGATGAGGCGCCCTGGGGTGACACTGTCTTCCAGCTTTTAAAAGCTGGCACCGTCCCTCCCCCTCCATCCTACTCTTTGTCCTCATACGTTTGTGCCCTTTTCTGTTTTAATCCCTTTACCGCCACGTCAGTGAGGTTTCTGGAAGAAGCCGAGGTTTACGCTATGGTGACATCATTTGTCGTCTACCCAACAGCCAGATCTCTCACCCTCCAAAGAAAACCTTGATTTTGTTTAGGGGTGGGAGGTGATAGGTCTAGCCCCAGAGCAGGGATTAAGATCAGGCTAAACCAGTCACATTATCCCACACCCTTTCACTATAACTCACTTTCCCAGATCCCTTTGTATCATGGAGCAGACACATGACCAGTTCTGGTCAATTCGATGTGAGGGGAATCCCTCCAAGGAGACTATGGGAAAGATTTTCTTCCCAGATTAAAAGAGCTCAAGGAGAAAGGCGGTTTCCCCTCCTACCCAACACTTTCCTCCTGTCTTAAACTTTATTAAGGATGTGATGCTTGGAGCTGTGGCAACTATCTTGTGATCATGAGGTGACAGGGCTAATGACAAAAAGCCAACACAGAAGGCAGAGCGGAAAGCTTGAAAGTGGCTGGATACTGGACCATATTGTGGAGGTGCTGCCTTGACCCTGAAACCATCTACTTCCAGACTTTTTGTTCTCTGAAATAATTAAATGCCTTTACTGTTGAAACCACTGTGAGTGGAGTATTCTGAAATTTGCAGCTGCAGGCATTCCTAACTGGTACACATGCGCTCAGTCCACCATATTTTGGCCTTGGAGTTCCTACTTAAAATCCCAGATGGCAGGACCATCCCTTATTTCCATGCGTGGCCAACACTCCCCCCGCCCTCGCTCCCCTGGAAGCTGACGGAGAGCTTCCCGTTAAATCTGCTTGGGTCCTTGCGGGACGGGTGACATAAAAAGAAACACACATCGTAATCCTTGGGAGAAACTTGGACATTTACTCAACTTAAAAGGGTACAACATTAGCTTATATTTGGGGGCTTGGATTCTTTGATGTATTATCAACCAGAGCTGCACAGCATTTGGGGAATTTTTGACTTAATAAAAGTGTCTGTATCAATTACAAATGCTTGGATGCAGATACCAGAGGGATCATAGTGACTAACGGTCATGTGCTGAGAATAACTTGCAGGTACTTTAATAAGCACTTCACTTACACTAACTCATTTAATCTGTACAACCCCATGAAGGAGACACCATCTTCCCTCCATTCTCCAGATGGGGAAACTGAGGCACAGTGCTGGTAAGTGACATAACTGAGGTGTGACACCAAGTGTAGAGCCACTCTGTAGAGCTAATTACCAGTGGCTTCAGACATAAGGACATTTATGATTTTACTTAGAGAGAGGTTTGGCGTGGCCAGCCTCGAGTCCTCCAACCCGACCTTTGCCGTCCTCAGCACGCTGGCTTTTTGCCAGTTCATTGGCACAAGACGGCGGCTGGGGTCAAGCATCCCCTTCTCCCATGGCTGCGTCCAAGGCAAGAAGGCAGGGGCAAGGGCAGCGCGGCCAGCGTTCCTTAGGGAGAAAATCTCCCTGGAGCGCTCAGCCAGCAGACTTCCCTGTTGTGTCCTATTGGTCAAACCCAGGTCACATGCTCACCTTGGACCAATCACTGGCAGCCCAGAATGGGTACGACGTGATTGGCTAGACTAGTCACATTCGTCCCCTGGGGCTGGGCACAGTGTGGTTGGCACAAATCAGCGTTCAGCTAGTGAAGAAAAAGGGGGAGGGCTGTTGGGTGGGCAGCCAATGACGGTGGCCTGGCAACTGACCATACTGAGGAGTACCGTGAGCCAAGCTCTGTCTGAAGCCCTTTGCATATATCATCTCATCAAGTCTTTGTGCTGTTATTTATGATGAACACTTTGAAGCCCAGAGAACTTAAATGACTTGTCCCAATTCACCCAGACAGGAGAAGAGGAACCTGGATTCCAATGCAAGCCCCTTAGAGACCCACTCTCAACCCCGGTAGCTAGGGCTACCAGATAAAACACAGGATGCCCAGTTAACTTAGAATTTCAGATAAAGAAATAAAATACTTTAGTATAAGTATGTCCCAAATAGTGCGTGAGGCATACTTATACTAAAAAACCCATTTGTTATTGATCTGAAGTTCAAATTTAATTGAGCATCCTATATATTTTTTTGCTAAATCTGACAGTCTTATTGGGTCACCAGGAAAGAAACCTAAGCAGCGGGGTGGGGTCTCAGCCACACTTTGCTTGCATAATAAACACCAAGGAATATGCCTCAGTTCACGAAGAAATATGCATTCTCCCATTTTTCATGACACCTGACCCCTCTTGGATTATTGCTCTTCTCTTTTTGAGAGAAATATGGGTACAGAGAAAGTTCCCCTGCTCTCAGAAAAACAACAGTGTATGTATTATGATAAATGGCAAGTGGTTTTCAGCCTCAGGGCCGGGAGGCAGCAGGGAGAGGTGGGGAGTGTGGGGAACTGGAGAATCCCTTCGAACACTCCCACCCCCAGTTGATCTTGCCAGGCGGAATGTAGGCCCAGCACAGTCAAATCTTCCAGTGTTTTAAGAGAGGTAGAAATCTGGATTTTTATGTAAAATCTCTTGATTTGTGAACATTGGCTCAAATTTTATTAAAACACAACGTGGGCCAAAGGAAACATATCTGCAGCCTTGTGGGCAGCCAGGAAGAAACCTCTGCTGTTTAGCTTTGAAAGAGGAGGCTGCAACTGCTACAAGGAGGGAGGCAGAGGAGAGGCTGGGCTGGAGGCAGCCTCGGCCACTGGAGAGTGCAGCCAGACTGGGGTTCAAATCTCCTCTCTTCTGGGTGACTGCTGTGTGATGGTGGGTGGGTTGCCTAGCCTCTCTGTTTTCCAAACCATTTGGGAGATGTGATAGTATCCATCTCACTGTGTAGCTGTGAGGATCCCACTGAACAGGCTGAGATAGGAAGGTGCCTGGCACATGGGGAGTGCGTGCTAATTCCTTGTCCTTGGGGGGGGGCTCACACTTAGAAGTTCTATTCGAATATTATTTTGTCAAGCTGTTTCTCCCCCCACCCACACACATCATCCGCTGTCGTCTTCTCTTCCTTCTTTTTAAATGAAACAGCATGAAGATTTAGGGCCAGGGGTCAGGAGACCTGGGACCAGGTGCTGGCTCTGTTCCAACCTTGGAGTGAGACTTTGAGGGAAGGTGTCTTCCTCTTGGGGCCTCAGTTTCTCCCTCTGAGAAATGCGCAGGTCTGATTGGTGATGTAGATGCTCCCCCAAGCGCCGGGACATGCAATTCTGGGGAGGCTTCTAGAGGAGTGATGGGGGCGGGGACGGCGGCCTTGGTGGTGATGGGAGCGGGGCCGGAGCAGGAGGCTGAGTCAGAGAGTGTGCTCAGGGCTGGGAGCAAGAGACAAACACAGCAAGCCACAGGAAGGCAGCAGCCTGGTCACCAGCGAGCCCGTAACACTCTCCAAGGAGAGCTAGGTCCCTGCTTGTCTCTGACCTGGCCACAGGCCCATCCCAGGGGTCTGGGGGCAAAGCTCTTAATAAATCGTCCTGCCCAGAACATGGACCCCCCGAGCCCTCCTCCGGGCTTTCTGAGATCTGAGCGCTGCTCCCCTCCTCACTCACCCTCCTTGCCCTTGCCGGTCCAGAGTCTGGTGAGTTTCTTGAACATGCAATTCTCTTCCTGCCTCTGGGCCTTTGCACAAACTGTTCCCTCTGCCTGGACCATTCTCTCCCTCTTCTCAGGCCTCGCCAAGACCATGCTTCCTCATGGTTCAAATTTCACCTCACATATCACCTCCCCGGGAAGCCTCTGCTGGTCCCTGGGCAGCAAACTCGGGCCCTCTTGTGGCCGCTTCGTCTTCCCCTCAATACGCTGAGCACTGCCTGTGAGCTGTGTTGATGCGCTTGTGTGTTTGCTCACCTGTCTGCCCTTCTCCTGAGGGCGGGGCCTGGGGGGTCATTTCTGCCACTACGGCCCCTTCCTTGAATGAATGAATGAATGAATGCAGCTCTCTGAAGGGTTCCGAGTACATTTCGTGGCCCAGGGAGCTCGGGGTCCTCTCAAAGGGGTCTCGCAGCAGGTCAAGTCCTTCCTCGGCCTCAGCCCTCCAGCACCGCCCCACTGTACTTAGGAAAAACCCCGACCTCCACGCTGGGCCTCACAGCTTCCCCCAGGATCCAGCCCGGCTGAGCTCTCGGAACTGTCTCCTCCCGGCCGTGTCCCCAGCCCCAGCCCCAGCCACACTGCCCTCCTTTTCTGCTTCTTCACCACGCCGGGCTTGTTCCTGCCTCAGCCCCTGCACTTGCTGTTCCCCGTGGCTGGAATGCTTGTCCCAGACCTGCTCATCCTTTATGTCCCAGCCATGTTACCTCAGAGAGGCCTTCCCACACCTACTCTCCCTCAGGTCACCCTCTTTTGCTCCTTCACAGCGTGTATCACTATCCGAAATTATCTCATTTATTTACAAATGTTTGATCTACTTTTAGCTGAGTTCATGACTGTGCAGAATAAAGATGGCTTTTCCCAGCTTCCCTTGCAGCTAGGTGCAGCCATGTAACCAAGTTTTGGCCAATGGGCTGTAATTGGGAGAGTATTTGGCAGTTTTTGGAATCCTTCCTAGAGATTTAGCTCTTGCCTGCACTTTACTCATCATCTTTCCTTCTTCATCCTGCCACCTGGAAGGCAGGCGAGAAGGCTGGTGCTGTGGCCTTCATCTTGGATCATGAGAAGGAGAGCCACACCCTAGAAATGGCAGAATGGTGAACAGGAAGGATCTTGGGGCACTGAGAGCTTTGTGGAGTCTCCAAACCAGCCCTGAACTGCCTACATGTGAACTTCACTCACACGAGAAAAAAATAAACTACTCTTTTGTTTATTGTTGATTTTTTCAAATTAAGTTTGTTGTATTTTGTTATGACTACATTCATGTGCCCTAAGCAGCACAATCTAATGTAACATGTGTAATGTAGAATACACGCTGGGTCTTTTTATTTTAAAAGGTACTTGATAGGGCTTTATCTACTCTGTCTAGAATTTTGGTTGGAGTTACGGAAGAGCCCTGGGCCAGAGAGGGGAGGCCACTTGCCCAAGGTCACACGGCAGAGGAGGGGCGAAGCTGGAGTTTGACTCCAGGGCCCCAGATCTGAACCCCAAACCCACATTTCTCAGAAGCTCCCAGCTTGAGGTGCTGTCAGACCTCCTCCAGTCTCGGCCAGGACGATGTGTGGTGTGATCTGCACCTGCTCTGCCCTTTAGGCCAAGAAGTTCCTTCTTGTTTCTCAGAGGCCCAGAGTGTGCTGGAAATGGGAGAGAAGACCCTGACTGTGGGATCCGGTCGGGGTTGAATCTTAGCTGTGCCACTGACAAGCTGCGCACCTCGGGGAAGACTCCAGCCTCTCTGAGCCTCAGTTTCCTTGTCTAATAACACCCACGGCCGGTCAGGTGCCCTGCAGATTCCCTGAGATGCTGATATAAAATGTCTGACACCTCAAGAAGGATAGAGCGCTATACCCACAACGTGGAAACCTCTGCAGTGCAGTGTCACCGGTGTTAGGAAGTGGGCTACTTCGTGCAAACTTTGGACTCAATTCTGGGTTCAAATCCGGACCCCACGCTTAGCAACTGTGTGACCCTGAGACAGTCACTTCCCTCAGTGCCCCCGTTGGAAGACAGGGATTCATTCATTCATTCACACCTACGGACCGAGCACCTCTGATGCCCGAGTGCTTCTAGCGCTGGAGACTTGGTGGTGAAGAAATTGGACAAAGTCCTTCTTCTCATGGGGCTGACGATCGAGTGGGGGAGCCAGACAGCAAGGGAACAGACAACGTGTAGCACGCGGGCTGGAACAGGACGCACAGAGCAGACTACAGCAGGGGGAGGGAGAGGGAGCGAGGGGCTCTCCCAGACAGGTGGTCGGGGAGGCCTCCCCGAGAAGCGGACATCGAGGCAGAGCCCTGAATGGGGTGAGACGTGAGGTTCTGGGGCAGCTAAGCCTGGTCCCGCCTGTTACCCTGTGAGATTCCTGGGCCTCCTCCAGCTGAATTCCTCCGCAGAGCAGGAGCCATGTGGTGGCCAGCCCTGTGTCCTGGGCACCAGCCCAGGGATGACCGAGCGAGCCAGAGACCCCGGCTCTCTCCTCCCCCTCCCCCGAAGCATCCAGTCCACCAGCGAGGCTGCTGTTCTGGCTCCCAGAGCTCTCTTCACCCGTCCACTTTGTCCACACTCCTTTCCTGCCCGGACTATTGCGGTAGCCCCCTCCTTGGTCCCCCCGCTCCCGCCTCACTCCCCAGCCGTCCGTCTTCCCCACAGCATCTGCGTGAGCTTCCTGCGGCTGCTGCAACAAATTACTCAAACTCAGTGGCTTAAAACAACACGTATTTATTCTCTTACAGTTCTGGAGGCCAGAAGTCTGAAGTCGGTCTCACTGGGCTGAAGTCAGGGTGTCGGCAGGGCTGGTTCCCGCTGGAGGCTCCTGGGGAGGAGCTGTTTCCTCACTTTCTTCAGCTTCTAGTGGTCACCTGCCTGCCTTGGCCTGGCCCCTTCCTCCATCTTCAGAGCGCGTCCCTCCGGTCTCTGTTTCTGTCGTTCCTCTCTTCTCTCTGTCTCTCCTCACTTGTGGTCAAACCTCCTTCTGCCTCCGTCTCATAAGGGTCCCTGTGATTACACTGAACCCACTCAGGTAATCCAGGAGCATCTTCTCACCTCAAGATCCTCCACCAAATCACAGCTGCAAACTTCCTACTGCTTGTGGATAAGGAATATCCATAGGTTTTGGGGACAAAGACGTGGACATCTTTGAGGGGGCATTATTCAGCTGACCACAGCATCCGAAGGGATCCTGTTAGAACCTAAGTCAGATCCTGTGCCTCTTCTGCTCAAAAGCCTCCCGTGGCTCCCATCTCCCTCTGAGTACATGCAAAGCCCTTACAGGGGCCACCCAGCCCTGCACATCTGTCACTTCTCCAACCTCACCTCCTTCTCCTCTGTTCCTCCCTCACTCGGCTCCAGCCACAGGCCTCCTCACTGTGCCTCGACGCTCCAAGCGAGCTCCTGACACAGGGCCTTTGCACACACTGTTCCCGCTGCCTAGAACCTTCCACCCTGGCTCTTCCCAAGGCTGGTTCCTTGTCATCCTGCATGTCTCACCTCCTCAGAAAGGCCCTCTTGGACACTACCCTCTCTATACCAGCCCTTCTCTCTCCCCGCAGCCACATTTAACACAGTCTGAGATTATCTTGTCTATTTGTTTTCTTGTTTATTGTCCACTTTCCCCACTGGACGGTCAGCTCCTGTGGACCCAGCAGGGGCTGGTCTGTCTGCTTCTCTGCTGTGTCTCCCGCACCAAGGGCAGGGCCTGGCACACAGGAGGTGCTCAGAAAAATACGTGCTCCGTGAGTCCGTGTGACCAGCCTCAAATGTCCCTCATCGCTGCTGTGAATAAAATACAAGTTCATTTAAAGGCGTTCCCACCCTCCAGGGACTTTTTGGGTTATCTATTTTCTCAGTCAGTGATTAAAACTCTGTCTTCATATGTAAAAAGGTGGTGAGGCTTTGTTTGTACTAGGCAAGCAAGGACTCAGACAGGCCCGGAATAGAGGCGGGGGTCTCCTAACTACCAGAGCCATCAGGAGGACGGGGGGCTCTTCTGGTGAAGAGCAGGGGCATGGAGGGGGCCACTCGGGCAAGTGGCTCCCTCTCTCTGTGCCTCGGTTTCCAGGTCTGTGAAATGGAGATCATAAGAGAACTTACCTCAGAGCGGGGTTCCCGACCTCAGTGCCATTGACATTGGGGCCGATGGCTCTTGGCTGTGGGGCCGTCCCGTGCCCTGGAGGATACTGAGCAGCATCTCCACCCATGAGAAGCCAGTAGCATTTCCCCAGTTGTAACAACCCACAATGTCCCCAGATGTAGCCCAATGTCTCCTGGGGGCAAAATCGCCCTCGGCTGCCTCCTGGGATGACCCCGGGGTGGAGGGATGGTGCAGGCAGAGCGTGTGGGACAGCCCTGCACTCGGCAGCTGCTCAGGAAGTGGGAGCTGCCGTCTGGTTAAGAAGGCGACCAGGCCCGAATCCTGGCTCTGCCCCTTGCTCACAGGCGGCCCTGGGCAAGTGATTCTAGTGCTCTGAGCCTCAGTTTCTTCACCTGTAACCTGGGATAATAATAGCGCACACTCTCTGGGGCTGTCAGGAGGATGAAGGACCATGCCCGGCACTCAGTAAGTGCTCAATAAATGATGAGGATGAGGATGAGGATGAGGATGATGGAGGCTGCTGGAAAAAGTGGGAACAAGAGAAAGGGCGCTACGCCAGTGCTCCCTGGGTCTCTAGAGCGTGTGCCCCCACACTGCTGCGGGACAGCAAGGCACAACTGCCCACACCCGGGAGGGCAGCTAGCCCAGACCCTCAGCCCCGCTGGGCCATTTAATAATTAAGCTGGATGCGGGGGGACGAGGCTGGAAGGCCGGGGTGACCAGGCCCTGGCCTTGTTTGGCTTTGGTGACGCGATGGCCCTGGGATCATGGCCTTCCTGAGCCCATAAACAGGGGGCTGGGCCCCGAGATGGGCAAGGTCAGGCCGAGGTCTGTGCTGGTGGCCTCGTGCTCGAGTCACGCAGGGGGAGGGGGCGCCACAGAACGAGGGTTGTTTCTCACGGGGTCACTCGCACCCCCACCGTTTCTCTTTCCTTCCCTACCCCCTCTTATTGTCACCTCCAATTTATCAAGCACTTACTGCGCCAGAGGGCTCTGCCAAAGCCCTTTATATAGACAGACTGCCCCCATCAGGTCGGGGGGTCTGTCCCCTCCCCGAGTGAGCGAGGCTCCCATCACCAGCTCAGGAGTCAGAGGCTCTGAGGGCCAGGGGTCTGGGTCTCCCGGGCTCGCAACTGACCCCGCGCCCGGCCCACTGCCCTCCCCTCCCCTTCTGCTGTCCCCTCTCGCCCTCTCTGGCTTTTTCTCTCTCCCTAGCTCCCCTGAACAACTTTCTACGTGTCTGTGTCTGTCGCTGTCTCTCTCGCCCCGCTCTGTTTCCTTCTCTCTTTCCGTGTGTTTCTCTTCTTCGCCTCTGTCCGTCTCTCTCTCCTCTCCAGCCCCCACCCCGTCCCCCTCCGGCCGCCCCGCCTCGCGGCTCTGTCTCCCTGCAGCCAGCCCTCGTCCCGCCGCCAGCACATCATGTCCCCGGTCAGACCCTGACGTCAGGCGGGGCCTGGCGGGCGGCCACCGGCTGCTGCCCGGCAGGCGGAGGGAGGGCCCGCCTTCCCGGTCCCCACCGTGGTGGCCGCCCGCCCAGCCTCGCAGCGCGGAGCCTCGGCTCTCCCGGCCTGGCCTCGGCGGCCCGAGAGTGGACAGCGCTCGGTGGCGCCTGCCTGTGAGCCCGGGGCTGCGGGCCACTCACGGCTCTCTCCCCTGCGGCTCGGCCCCACGGCCACAAGACACAGCTGCTGCCCCTGCCTGGTCCAGGGGGGAGATGTTACAGTGTGGGGACAAGACCTGGGGCCGAGTCCTGACTATGTGACTCTGGGCAAGTCACCCACCCTCTCTGAGCCTCGTCTCCCTGTGAAATGAGGCCATCGAGGCACCTGCCTCTCAGATCTGCAGGGAGGGTCAACTCTAACAGGGGGAAGGGCACCCAGGTCACAGTGGGCGTGCAGTGTCACCACAGGGTCCCGACCAGCAGTCCTCAATGGGGGGCGGCTCGGAGAGGTGTGGCGGGTCTGGGTGACACACGACCGGGGGCACAGCTGGCGTTTAAAGGGCAGGGACGTGCCATGGGGGGGATGGCCAGGCACGATGAAGGAGCGCCCCACCCCAAACACAAACAGCACGCCTGCCGAGAGCCCTCCTCAAGCCCAGCTGGTCTCAGCCCCATCGGAGCTTGAATAAGTGGTTTAAAAAATGTAAGATTTCTTGTTTGGTTTGTTTGGTTTTCCCCTCTGATTTTCAGAGCAAGGCAATTTCCTTGAAGGACGTTTTGAAGGGCACCTGAGCATCTTGGTTGAAAAACAGACTTGGGAGTTAGACAAACCCGGGTCCATCCAGCTATGGGACCTTGGGCCACTGGCTTTGCTCTCTGAGCCTCAGTTTCCTCATCTGTCAAATGGGGGTAATAAATGTACACGCCTTGGAGGGTTGTTGCAAGGATTAAGCGAAACAGCATTTGTAAGGCACAGTAGCCTTTTCTCCTGTCTTTTTTATTCTTCTAACTTAAAACATAGGCAATACAGAAAAGTACAGAGGAAAAAACAAGGTCGCCCGGAGAGAACCACTAGAAGATTTTCATGGAAATTCGGCTCACTTGACATTTTTATATGAGATCCTACTATAGCCTACATTTTTGTTTTTCATGAAAATAAAACCTGACTTGAAGTTTCGTTTAAAAATTTCTTTGCTTATTTTATTGTTATTGTTTTTGGAATACACGCACATTCAGAAGGTTCGAAGGGTGTCCAGCGAGAAGCGAGGCCCCCTCCCACCCCAGCCGCTGGCTCCCCTTCCCGGAAGCAAGCACGGTTAGCAGCTTCCTGCGTGTCCTTCCTTCCTTTCCTGGTGTTAAATCATCTCTGGACACATGATTTCCAATTCCTCTGTTCATTTTGGTTTTGTTTGTGTTTTTGACTCACCCAATTATAAAGCAGGACATTATAAAAAAATTAGAACATGCAGACAATCAAAAGAAAGGGGAACATAGGGAAGTGGAATCACCTGAAATCTGACTACCCCTTTCACGTTTTGGAGCGTATCCTCACGGGCTTTTCCCATCGCTGGTTGTCTGTGCGCATTCTTGCTGCACCAGGTGATTTTTCTTCTTTGTGCAGATCAAAGTCTCTGATGACGTGTTTGTGTACCAATCTGACCATTATCTGCCGTCCCCCCTGTGCGGTGAGTTCCAGGAGGCGGGGACGGCCATGCCTGTGTCCCCCTCACCCAGCAGAGTGCCAGCACACAGTAGACCTGTAATGAATATTTTCCAAGTGAAAGAATGAATGAGCTGCTTTCCAAAAGAGATTGTACAATATATTACACTACCCTGTGACTTGTTTTTTTCACTTAATATCGGGTACATCTTTCCACATCTCCAGCAAGGCAGCAAATTTCCATTTTTCATGTCTGCACGGAGGCACCACAATAAACATCTTTTTGATGCTGGCCAGAGGCTTCTGCTCATAACTGGGAAATTCTTTTTCAAACGCAGATCTGTTAACGAATTCCATATGATCTGCCCTGCCCCAGCGCTCTGGCCGTTTACTTTCAGCCTGACACTTTGCTGGTTTCATGGGCCCATTGTTTTCTGGGACAAGTCAAGATTTACTGTCTGTCCCTGACATCATGTTTTTCCAGAGAAGCTCAAGAGAGAAGAACTCATCCCACCCCCACCCCACTGTTTCCGCCAGTTAAGGGTTCTGTGGATTTGCTGAAGCTGAGAAACTTGGTGTAACCCTTGCCTCCCCGGCTGCCTCGTTGCAAACAGCACACACCAAGCACATTCCTACCTCAGGGCCTTTGCACTGGCTCTTCCCACTGCCTGGAACATGCTTCCCTCGGATATTTACTCAGCTTCCCTACTTCAGGTCTCTGCTCAAGTGTCACCTCCTCAGAGAAGACTTCCTCAACCATTTTTCTAAATTAGCATCTCCAAGTCACTTATCCAGTTTTACAATTCTTCATAAAACATTTACCAGCACCCGGTATCATATTATGTCATATTAATATTTTTGGGTTTTCTTATTTATTTTCCATCTCTCCCACTATGAGGGGAGGAACTTGGTGTGTTTTCTTTCCTACAGTGTCCTCAGCACCTAAAAGAGGGCCTGGAGCATTGCAGGGGCTCAGGAAATACTAGTTGAATCAATAAATGTTCAAGGTTCCTTCCAAGGCTGAGAACTGACTGCCGTCATTCATTCATTCATTCATTCATTCAAGATGTGAGCACCTACTGTGTGCCGGGCCCCGTCTGGGTGCTGGGAGGGGTACAGTGGGAAAGGCAGACAGGCCCAGCTCTTGAAGGACGCGGTCAGTGGGCAGGGAGACCCCCCTACATAGGATAGTGACGTCCAGGTTGACTTGCTGGCCTCGGTGGCCGGGCGAGAACAGGGCTTGGGTTCTGACGGACGTGGGTTCCCAGCTCTAACTCAGCGCTTGCAGAGCCGGGTGACCTGCACGGGTGACACAAGCGGGAACGACATCCTTGTCATCTTCTGCCCTCTGTTCTTTTATCATAAGCGGGGGAGAAATAAATAAGTGATGCCAGAAACATTTTTGCATTCCTCTCTCAAGCCCAGCCGAGTCTTTGCTTGCGGGACTGAGCTCGCCCTACTTTCTGGCCACCCTGCACCTCGCCTACCCCTCAGGGAAGTTCCTGCCCCCTAGTCAGACCTCCCCTACGGAGAGGCCAGAACGCTCATTTCCCAGCCTCCCCTGCAGCTTGGTGCAGGCACGGGACTTGGGCTTCACCCGCCAGACATGCCTGCTGGAGCTGTGTAATTAGAGAGAAGGACGGGACAGAGGTGTGGAGGAGGACGGGGGCGGCTCGGAGGGCGCAGGGGGAGGGGTCCTTGGGGAGAAAGGAGGCTCGCCTGCACAACTCTTCTCTATAGCCTGGGCCACATTCCCGGCTGTGTGGCCTCCAATCCCGACCCTGTGGCCCACCGGGGATGCAGGCGTTAACAGGTATTCAGAACGTTCATGTTCTGTGACCCCCGAATCCCTCTTCTGGAATTCTATACTGAGGAAATAATCACAAATAGTGAAAATGCACAAAGATGTTCACAAGGGAATTATTTCCAGTAGCAAGAAGTCAGAATCTACCTAACCGCCCAGTGACCAGGGAATGATTAAGTTAATCAGGTGACGAGTCCTGAAAGAATGTTGGAGATGATTCATCCAGCAAAATATTTGTGCAATATTCAGGATTAGGTTCATCTTTGAGTGGCCAAAAACCCAAAATAGTAGGGGTTTAAATGAAATAGAAGTTTGTTTCTCTCTTATATAAAAGAAATGTGGAGGGGACAGTCCAGGACTAGTAGTAGGGTGGCTTCATGAATTCATCAGGGACTCAGCTTCCTTTTCTCTTACTGCTCCACCATGGCCCAAGATAGCCACTCAGATCTGGCCATCACATCTGCATTCCAGCCAGCAAGGAGGATAGGAAAAAGAGCAGGCACCCTCTCCCTAAGGACGCTACTTGGAAGTTACTTATATTCCACTGGCCAGAACTTAGTCACAGGGACAGACCTGGGAAATGTAGTCTTTTCTAGGTGGCCACATGCCCAGCTAAACCTTGGGATTTCTATTTCTAAAAAAGAGGGAGAGATCAGAGAATTGGGGAGAAACAGGAATCTCTGCTACAAGAGGCAACAATTAAAAATAATGTCCAAGAGGATTTTGTAATAACATGAAAAGAACAATTTTGTACAGTTTGGGAAAAGCAGGATTTGAAATTGTATATACAGTGTGATTGCAACTAACAAAATTTCAAAACAAAGAAAGCCACTCAGAGGACAAAGCTGCTACAAAGTTGGCCTTTTGAGGCAGTCCAATAAAAAATTTTATTTTTTCTTTTTATTCTATATTTCCCAAATTGTCCATAATTGAGCAAACTTAACTTCTGCAAAGAAAGAAACCCCGTGCAGATGACAGAACATACCTGAGCTGATTCGTGCTGTGCGAGTCCCGTCCTCGAACGCGCCAAGGCGGCCGGAGGGGAAAAGCAGAAATGAAACGACCTCTAGTCACAGACAGCTTGACTGTGAATGGAAGGAAGTCCAAGGAACCCACAAAAAGCCACTGGAAAAAGAGGCACCTGGGACTTACACAGGTTCGAGTCACAGCTCTGCTGAAGCGCCAGCTCCGGGGCCTTGGGCAAACCTCTCGCCTGCCCCTCTCTGCATCTGTTCGGTGGAGTGACGAGAGCTTCCATCTCCAGGTGTGACCGGGCTGGGAGCACGTGGCCCCTGCAGGTGCCAGTGCGGCGCCCAGCACAGAGCGAGCTGTAGACCGGAGGGTCCCAGCCTGGGCGATTTTGTCCCCGGGAGACACTGGGCAATGTCTGGAAACGTTTTTGATTGTCACAACTGGGGGAATGGAGGAGGCCACTGGCCTCTGGAGGGAAGAGGCCGGGGATACTGCTAAACGTCCTACAGGGCACGGGACAGATGCCCACTACAAAGAGTTACCCGGCCCCAAATATCACTAGCTCTGAGTTGGGAAGCCCTGCCCTAACCACGCATCAGCTGTTCCGTTCCCGGGCTCGTCTCCGGCCTTTGCTGTCGTGAACTGCATGCTGGCGGTCAGCGGGTCCCACGTCTGTGGACACGTCTGGTTCTGCAGGATGTATGTCTGGGCACAGAATCTCCAGCAGCCCTGCTCTGCGCTCGCACTGAGCCTCCCGGACGCCCCCGAGGGGTCTCCTTCAGCTGGTCTCATGCTCCTAACTAGGAGGCCGGAAGGTGTCTGTACCCAGGACAGCTGTGAGAGGGAGCAGGACGGCCACCAGCCCCAGTCTGGTGACCGACAGTGCTGCTGCTGCTATGACATTTCCCCAGCGCCGAGGACCGGTGAGCGCTCCACTTAGCTCAGTCCGGCCTCCCGAAACCCTGAGGCGGGTGCTGCCATCACCTCCCTGTCAGACACGAGGATGCGAGGCGGGGCAGGAGGCGGCGGGCCCCACAGCCAGCACACTCTCCCCAGCCCTCGCTGCCCTGGCCTCGAGGTTCTCAGCCTGGCTGTGCATCAGTCACCTGGGGAGCGTTGAAAGACCCAGATTCTTGAGTGTTCTCACTGGCCCAGTAAAGTCACACTTGGTTCTGGAATCAAACAGATCTTGACTTGAATCTTGCCTCCTCCGCCTCCTGGCTGTGTGACCTGGGTCAGTGACTTCACCTCTCTGAGCCTCAGGTTTGTCCTCTGAAAAGAGAGTAGCATTAGTTACCACCTCAGAGAGTGGCCGTGAGGATTCAGTGAAATGCCCCACGTCGCAGGCTGAGCATGGAGACTTGTATACAGTAAACACTCATTAAGTGTTGGTTTTTATTTTTATTTTTGGAGCAGGGCTTGGGCACCCGTGTATTTGTGTGTTTAAGCTCCTTAATCGATTCTGATGTGCCCAGCTAGTCATCCATCCAACCATCATCCATCCATCATCCACCCTCCATCCATCCAATAAACACCTGTCAAGCATCTCTTCTGTGCCAAGCCCTTTGCTGGACGGAGAGGCACTAGAAACAATTAAGCCTGGGTCCTTGACCTCACAGAGAGACAGATATGATGGACAGTAGGAGGGGCTGGTTCATTCATTTATCCCACACTTGTTCCACGCTTCCTGCTATGTGTCAGACCCTGGGGAACACAGATAAAGGAGACGGGGGCCTTGGGTCCCACCCTAGTGAGGGACAGAAGTAAATATGAGCCAAGGCAGGCAGTGCTTGTTCTATAATCCTTCTGTTCCTTCAGCATGTTTGTTGATGCCTCCACATGCTGGGCCTGAGCTCTGGGGACACCAAGAGTAGAAGACTTGGCAGTTACCACTCGGAGCACCGTCCAGCGGAGGAAACAGTCCAGTGGAGAGTCTCAGCAGGGTGTGACATGAGCTGCGATCAGGGTGGGAGCAGGGGTCCACAGGGGTGAGGAGGGTGGCCGATGGAGCTTCCTGGAGGAGGTGGGGCCTGGTCTGGGCCTGGTGGACGAGGTGGGGTCTGCTCCGTCAGGCCCCTCTCGGGCTCCCCACTGCCCTCTCTCCTCCCTCCCTGCAGGTTGTGAAGGTCAGACTTGGGGGTCCCCCAGGGCACCCCTCCTTCCCGCCCAGCCAGCCCTTTCGATGCCAGGACTCAAACCCCATCTCAGGACAAGGCCCCGGGCAGCTGGCCGGCCGAACCTTGGAGACAGTCCCACAGTGACCAAGGTCCATCGGTGACATTGAGGTTGTTTGTGCAAATGTGCTCCATTTTTCTAGGCAGTCTCGTTCACAGAAAACGACAAGCCTGCTGACATGACTTATGGGGGGTGCAGACAGGGTGGCGGAGAACATCCAGCACGCATGGTGCCCTGGGGGATGGAGACGTCGGTGCCAGTGGAGCGGAGGATGAGAAGGGCAGAGGCCGGGCTGGAGACAGGGGCAGAGACTGATCGTGCAGGGCCTCACAGGCCTTGGGAAGGACTCAGGATTTGATTCGAATGGTAATGGGGAGCATTTGAGCTGGGCCCAAATGGATTAACACGTAAGATCCAAAACCTCCAGATGGCTAGTGATTAATTCACTTGCTCATTCACTCATTCAACCCATGTTTGAGCACCTCTTCTTTTCCAGGCACTGTTCTAGGCACTGGGGAAGCCGGGGTGAACATAACAGACACACAGACCCCTTCCTGGGACTGGAGGGGACACAGACCCTAAATCAGATAATCGCACAATGAAAGACAGACTGTGGTAAGCACCATCAGGGATGGCATCTCCAAGGTGACACGTAAGCAGCTTCATTCAGTCGATATTTACTGAGCACCTACTACGTGTCAGGCCCTGTGCTAGGTACAGGGGTGCGGGCTGAGCAGGCCAGACCCTCAAGGAGCTGACATCCCAGTGGAGGAGACAAACCTACAATCAACAGCAGCAGAGTGAGGTAAGTGCTGTTGGGGTACATAGGGGGCTGTGGGAGCCGGGAGGGCTTCCTGGAGGAAGGGGGATGAGCAGGAGTTGGTTAGGCGAGGGACTGTACATGGAGGCGAGGGAGGGGCAGGTGGGGTGTCTCTAGTGACCTGCTGGGCTGGCGAAGGAGAGGTGGGAATAGATGCTGTAGCTTCTGGAGCAGGCCAAGACCCATTGGATGGAGCCCCGAGCGTGTGGCCACTGCCCTGGGGGACACTCGGAGGGCAGAGGGTATCTGCAGGGCCCCCTCTGTTTCCCCATCTCTGTCTGCCTCCGTCTCCCCTTTCGGTCTCTCATCCTCTCTTTCTTTCTCCATCAGCAGCCCACCGTCTCAGATTCTCTCGCTGTCTGCTCGGCCTCTCAGTTTCTCTTCCTCTGACTCTTTGCTGGGCCCCGGCCATCTTCTCGAGATGTCAGCAAGAGACAAGGATCCTGGGAAAGCCCCGGGCGGGGCAGCGGGAAGCGAGGTCAGGGGCACACGGACAGCTGAGCACAGGGACAGGCGGTGACTGAATGTTCTGTTTTGGAAAGACGGCTATGGTCAGGGGCGAAGGTGGCTGACCACGAAACCCGATGACCTGGCCAGACTCCGCTCTAGCCAGCCTTCTGGCCAGCAGCCTCAGGACCGTGGATGCCGCATGGAATTTTCCCAGAGGGAGGAGGAGGAGAAGGGGAAAATGGCCCACGGGCAGCTTCTCCTCTGGCAAGTGGGACCAACAGGAAGGGATGGAAAGAAGGGAACGGCGAGTTCTCAAGCGAGACCCCAGTGCGGTTTAGAACAGGAAAGCCCTGCTTATCTCCACACGCTTTTCAAAGGTTTAACCATTTATCAAGAACTTGCTGTGTCCAGGCGCCATGCCGCGTCTTCACTGCCAGCCCTCTCACGTCGAGCGCTGCGGTTAAAGACCGTGGAGTCTGGAACCAGACCGCCTGAGACTGAATCCTGGTTTTGCAAATTACTGGCTCTGCGACCTTGTGTAAGTTACGTCCGCTTTTGCTCCATGTGTAAAATGGGAAGAATTGGCACCTGTCTCGTGCATTTGAGGTCGGGATCGATATTAGTTAATACATGTAAAGTGCTTGGAAGTGGCAGGTCATAGGTGCACAAGAACAAAATTCAAGCTATTGCTATTTCAGCCTTGAGATTGAAGATCCAGTGCTAAGGCAGCAGAGGGTGTCACGTTCACACCGTGCTTCATCACCTCCTCGCTCTGTGACCTTGGGGAAGTCTGATAACCTCTCTGGGCATTAGTTTTCTTACCCGTGAACTGAGGATGATCCCAGTGTGCCCCTCGCCAGGTGGTGGAGAGGCTCCAGGTACATATAACCTGGACGGATAAGTTCCAAAGAAATGCATTCATTTTTCTCCATCTGTCCAGCAGGCTCCGGGTTCCCAGAGCAGCCACGACATGCTGGGTCCTGTGCCTCTCCTGGCCCGGGAGACAGGACGAGCAGCTGGAGATGGAGCGAGCCTCTTGGCGCCCAACTTTTGTCCTGACGGCAGCCTTCCACTGCAGGCGTTATCCGCCCACCTCACAGAGGTGGCAACTGAGGTCTGGAAGGGTAAAGAGGCTGCCCCAGGAGAAAGGTTTGACAGCACCTGCTCCTCCGAGCTGCTCTCAATCTGAACTCCTGTGACGACCCCAACACTTCCTGTGACATCAGAGGCGACTGGTGCCCAACCTCTCTCCCACGTGCTCCTGCCTCGGTAACCCCAGCGCCCGGCATGGAGCCGGCCTTAGACATGTTGGTGGTACCAGACAGGATCTACGAGCCCGAAGGGCTGTGCTGTCCCCAGATTACCCCTCCCCACCCTTGGCCCGCTTCCTTCTCCTGCGCCACCAGCTGGAGGAAAACTCAACACGGCCGTCAAAACCCTAAGCACGCCCCCACCACCAAGGGAAGAAGCAGACGACAAGCACAGGCAGCGTGGAGGAGGGGACAGAGCAGGGTCTGCAGCCCCCGAGCCCCAGGTTCTCACACCAGGCTGTGTGACTTTGGATGTGGCACTCCCGCTCGCTGAGCCTCAGTTTCTTCGTCTGTAGAATGGGTGCAATCATCGTAATACCCACCCCTTCAGCTGAAGTGCAGAATAGAGAGAGCACTGGGCATGGGGCAGGAGCTCGGAAAATGACCACTGTCCCTACTGTGTGGAAGGAGTGGCTGAAGCCCTCTCCCCTTCCCCCAACCCTTCAAGCCCAGTCTGGCTCCTGATGGTCGGGACAGTTGTTAAGAGCATGAACCCTGGGCCCCACTGCCGGGGTCAAGTCCTGCCTCTGCCACTTGCTAGCTGTGTTATCCCAGACAGGTGACTTAACCTCTCTGGGCCTTAGTTGCTCCATCCATGAAACAGATGTAATAATAGTCCCCATCTTTTTGAATTGTTGTGATGATCAAATGAGTTCACAAATGTACAGGCTGTAGAAGATGAGGCACGTGGCGAGGGCTATAGAAGTGCGCTGCTCTTCAGGCCTCGACGGGGAGAAGGGACTTGGTGTTTTCTGCACAATTTACTAGGGACTCGGGGCCGGGAGTGAAACGGGGGAGCTGGGGAAGAACCCCAGTCTGAACCAGGAGGGGTTTCAGAACGCAGGGCCCACCGTCTCGTGTCTCGCGGGAAGGGCTCTGCGGAGGTGCCGCGTGGCCCCGGGGAAGGCTGCTGCACATCCGTGATCCGCGGAGCCCAGCGTCGTGCGGGGGCGTCTCTGTAAAGCGGAAGCTCCATCCTTCCAGTCGCTCAGCCTGACACCTTGGAGTCATCCTGATTTCTTGATTTCTGCCACATCTGGTCCAGCAGTCTGGCCTGTCAGCTCCGTTTCCAAACAGACCCAGAATGTGAGACCGTGGACTTCTCCCACCTCACACCTCCAGCTGCCACCCCCGGGGCCGGGTCACCGTCATTTTCCGCCTGGACCATTGCAGTCACCTCCTCCCTGATGGTCCCTCTTCCCCCCTCACCCCTGACAGTCCGCTCTCCACACAGAGTCAGAGGGGTTCTTTCAGAGCCTAGGTCAGACTATGCTGACCTGCTCAGGACCCTCCATGGCGCCCATCTACCCCAGAGAAAAGCCCGAGTCCTTCCTGTGATGGACAAGGCTCTGCCCTCACTGCCTCCCATGCTCAGGCCGCCCCAGCCGCACTGTCTTCCTGGTAATCCTCACATGGGCCGGGCTTCAGGGCCTTTGCACTTGCTGTTTCCTCTGCCAGGAATGCTCTTCCTCCAAATATCCCCCTTGCTCAACCCCTCATCTCTTTCAAGTCTGTCCTCAAATATTTGCTCCGTGAGGTCTCCCCTGGCCCTGCTCCCGCATTAGGTCGGTACCTCTCCGGCACTCTGGCACTCTCCATCCCCCTTCCCTGGTTTATTTTCCTCCTTAGCACTTATTGCCATCTGAAACCCAACGTATTTAATTTACCTATTAATGTTTATCCCCCTCTCTGCCTCCAACTCTGAAATGTCCCCTTGGTGAGGGCTCCCCATTGGGAAGCCATCGAGTGGAGCAGGGCTTGACACGTTAAGTGGGAGCTCCCTCTTAGAGCTCGCTGAGGCCCAGACGCTGCTCCGGGGCCTCGGGACTCAGCAGGGTGACAACCGATGGCACTTTAGTCTCGCAGGTTTGAATGCCCGTGCAGCCACGAACCTACCCGGAGACTCTGAACCGGCGAGCGGCATCACTCCCTGGCCTCAGTTTCCCCTCTGTAAGTGGGATGGCGATGTCTCCCTCCAAGGCCACCAAGAGGCTCCATGAGCCAATGCCTGGCACCCAGTGGGCGCCCGATCAGAGCTCGTCCCTCCCCTGTCCAGCCCCGTGCTGGCGGTCCCCCAGGGGACTGTGCTGCCAGCATTATTTTTAACGGTGGCTCCATGGCTGGGCTGGGCTCTGAAGGCCGCGGACAGACCACAGGGCGAGCAGCATCCCCTCCCTCGACGCCAGGAGCCCTCGGCGTGGAAAGATCGGGGAGACTGCCCCACGTCCGTGCTCCGCCTGTAACCCTTCATGCGAAATCGTGTCGTGTCACCCGATGTTGCTTATAAACTTAGCGCTGACCTTCCCCAGCAAGGCGGTGGGGGAGGGTGCTGTGGCCCTGGCTCCCCCCCCCCCCGCCCCCCGCCCCCACCGGGAGCTGCTGGCGGCTCCTGCATCAGCCCCAGTCCACACGAGCAGTCAGGCAGTCAGGGCGCTGGCCTCTGGCCGGACTCGGCCGGCTTGTTTCAACACCTCTGAGCACTTCACAGCTGACCAGCCCTGGGGTATTTTTAAACCCTGGCCTCGGCCAACCCCTTTGTCACATTCCGGTCGGGGCTTGGACTTATGCATGCTCCAGTTAGGGCAGCTGGGGATTTGGGATTCATGTGGCAACAAATTCCAGGACGTGTGGGCCTACTGTGTGCCAGGCCCCATAACAGGACTGGAGGCCCCAGGGGGCCTAACTCGAAGAGCCTGTCCTTGAGGTAGTCTCAATCTGGCGGTGACACCATGACAAGCGTTAGAATGAGGCTAAGGCGGCAATTACAGCTCAGATATCTGAGTGCACTCATTACGGAAGTAAATAAAGTGGGCCCGGTGTGAGGCGACAGGGAGGGGTGGGGATTGCGGCGAAGCCCATGCTCTATCTGAGGAGAGCAGCCACTGCTCAGGCTGACCTCTGCAGTCACGAGGGAATCAGGCCCAGTGAGCCCAGAGCTTCTGACTTTACAAGAGAAGCTGTAAATCTAGGTTTATGTGGACTTTCATGCAAAAATATCTTGACTTTTAAATGTTGGCAATGAATTTTTAAAAAATGTTAAAAACATTCTGAGAGCCAAATGAAACCCTCTCGTGGGCTGGACTCAGCCCACAGAGTCAAGTTGTTGGAGGCAAACAGTTTGTGCTTTCTGATGCAAACAGACCCATGAGAAATTGTTCAACAAATATGGGCTGGGCACCCACAGCGGGCTCCTTCTCCTGTCCAGGCCCCAGGGAAACAGCAGAACAAGATGGACGGTAGCTCCTGTCCCTCGCTTACATCCAGCGGTGCTGGAGCCGGCTCACACTGGCCCGTGAATTCTGCAAGCCGCCTGTTCTACGCAGCCACCGTTAAAAATTAAATTATATGAATTAACAATTAAATAAATTATCATAATAACAATGGTAACAACTGCGCGGAACTCAGCACTTTCTAATTATGTTTCTGGTTTCCATTCCCGAGGTTGTTGCCGTCTCTCTCATCACGTCGCATCGCAGCCCGTGTTGTCGGTGAAGTGCTGCTGTGCGTCGCTTCTCCGCTCCACCTTCTGGGAAGCCGCGCTGGGAGCGTGAAACTGGCCGCGGTGGGAGTATTTGCGCCACAGAAACTAGCCAGTGTAAACACCAGAGCTTCCCCTTGCCGAGAGCCAGTCATCAAACATTAGCAGCAACTAGATTAAGATAAATATACTGATGATAGGTAATATGTAGGATAGTAACAACTACAGTGAAGGAAAATAAAGTAGGTAGAGAGACAGGTAGTGATGGGGGCAGTATTTAGATGGACAGGTCGTGAAAGTCTTCTCTGAGCAGATGATATTTGAGCAGAGACCTCAATGAAGCGAGACAGTGAGCCAGACAGACATCCGGCAGAAGACGGTTCAGTTGAAGGGAACAGCAAGTTTCTGCCTAGGGACAGGAACAAGTTGGCTACTTCAGGAACAGCGGGGAGGCAAGTGTGGCAGGAGCACAGTGAGTGAGGGAAGTGGGGTAGAGATGAGGGTGGGGAGATGGGCAAAGGTCGGATCACATAAGGTCTTAAAGGCCGTGGTGAGGAGGAGGGTTTTTATTCTAAGAAGGATGGGGAGTCCTAGAGGGTTTTGAGCAGCGGAATGACAGGACTTAATTTGTCTTTTAAAAAGTTTCCTCCTACTGTGGGGGATGGAGTGGAGCAAAGCTACAAGCTGGGAGACTAGGGAGGAGACAATTGTCACAGACCAGGCAGGCGAGGATGGTGGCCACCTGCACCTCTGAGGGGTGGCTGTGAAGGTGGCAACAAGGGCATAGATTCAGGACGTATTTGGCAGTTGAGTGGACAGGACTTCTGATGGGTGGGACGGGTGGGGCAAGGGAACAGAGAAGCAAACATGCCCCCAGGTTTTGGCCTGAGTGCCTGTGTGAGGGGTGGTACAGTCTCCTGAGATGAGGAGACGAGTGGGCAGGGCTGAGATTTTAGGAGGGGAAATGGAAGGTCCTGGTTTGTGACACTTGAGGGGTCTGTGCGGAGGTGTCAACCTGCCAGCTGGGCACTGGAGTCTGGAGCACAACGTAGTTCTGAAGCAATGGCTCTCTGTTGCTATGGCAACCCCAAGCCAGGGGGCAGTGCTGCTGGGGGCCTGGGGGGCAGCTCTGGGAAGGCCTCCCAGTGAAGGCCTTGTGAAGCGCTGGAGGGCATCTGGCAGGTGGAGATGGAGGGAAGGCATCCCAGAGAGAGGGAAGAGCGGGGGCAAAGGCCTGGCAGCAGGAAATGCAGAGCCTTTTTGGAGGACGGTGTGGGGGGAGTCTGGGGTGGGAGAGACAGAAGGGCAGGTCTTTCAAGGTGCTGTGTCCTTCAGCCAAGGGCTGGAGCGTCCCTCAGGGCACGGGGGTGAGTCGTGAGCAGGTGCAGGCCGCAGAGAGCACCTTGGGAAGGGAACGCTGCACCCTCCTCTGGCCTCAGCTGGCACAGGTGTAGGAACCCCCTGCCCTCCCCTCCCCCCCGGGACCCCCAGCATCCCGTCCCCAGCATACGCAGTGAAAGGCCCCTCCGAGTCAGCCCAGCCAGTTTCTAGGAGATTTTTGCCGACAAACCAGGAAAACAAAATAATCCTGAGGGGAAGGGGGAGGGTCAAGGGAATATTCTGGAAGCTTTGGTTTTGGGATTCCCATCATGCGAAGGGCCAGGAGGTCACTTCTCGGGATTGAGGGATGACCGAGGTGAGCAGGGCATGGCAGGGATTCAGGTGTTTACGGGACCTGTGTAACCATCCTCTAGGAAGAGGCCTGGGGGACACGGGGTCGGGCCCTGGGACCTGGGGCCGCCCTGTCCCCTCTTGTGGTCTGAGTTCAAAGGCAGATTTTTCTGCCACATAATTGCAGTGTGATCTTGGGCAAGTCATGTGCCTTTCTGAGCCTCAGTTTCCTTCTGTACAGAGGGCTAATGATGGCCCCTCCAACGGTGTCACTCTCTGCCTCCTGGAATTGTTGGGGGATGAGACGAGATAAAACAGATCAATAATTTAGCCCAGCACCTAGCTCATGCTAAACTCCTAATGAATGTCAGCTGTCAATCGTTATTTGTGAAGTTGTTATTAATTATTGAGCGCTTACTGTATGCCAGGCTTTGAGCTGCACACACAATCTCATTTAAGCCTCATTCCCTCCCTGTGAGTGAGGATTATCATTATCAATTCCATTTTACCAATGGGGAAACTGAGCCTCCAAGAGCTGACCTGGCTTGCCCAAGGTAAAATTGCTAGTAGGGGGCATAGCTGGGATTTGAACCCGCATCTGACCTCACAACCTATTCCTGTGTTCCTTCTGGGTTCTGCCTCCAGAATTTTGGAAAACAGTAGTCCAGGTGACCCCCAGAATCTGTCCACACCAGCGGGGACCTCCGCCTTTCCCAGATCCAGCCGGCTTAGGCTATACCCTTGGCCTGAGGTGTAGACAGGACACGGCTGATGGCTGCCCCAGGGCAGCAAAGAGCCTGGAAAAGCAGAGCCGTCCTAGCCCAGCCTGAGGCCTTCCTCTTGAACCAGAAGTCCAGCCGGGCACTGCGACCCATCAATAAATGTGCCCAAAAATAGCTCACTGGGCTCGTCCAGGGCAGGAGGACTGGGACGTCCTGTTCCCACCGGCTCTGGCCAGAGAGTGACCGTGTACTTGGCCTTCCCCATCGGAGGCTGCTGGGCGGGAGGCAGGGCTCATCCTGCCAGAGGACTCGGGAATGAGCTGGGTCCCTGACACCGACACTCCTGACCTGGACACAGCAGAGCTTCCCGAACGTGCTGCTGGCACGGAAGACGACCGTGGGGGGAACTGGGCCAGAGCCTTTTATCTCAGCAGACGGCCTCCCAGGGAGGCTACGAGCTGGGGCACTGCAGTCTGACCGGTGTGGGTTTGAATCCTGCTGGGCCAGTTCCTAGCTGTGTGACTTTGGACAAGTCCCTTCCCCTCTCTGAGCCTCGGTTTTCTCCCCTGGAAAATGGGACCGAACGTTTCATGGGGTTGTTGTGATTCAGCGAGTTTGTGTGTGCAAAGAACAGTTTGTAGAGTTTGCAGGATTATTTATCATCCGCTCCTCTCCCGCTCATTCCCGTGGCACGTGAGCCCACCAGGGTGGGGACCTTGTCTGTGGTTACTGACCAACTCCTAGGCACACATGGGGCGCTCAGTGGCTATTCGTTGAGTAAATGGATGAATGAATGAATGAATGGAAATGCCAGGCACATAAAAGTGCTCAAAAATGCTCAGCGAGTCTTGTTGTCTTAACGTGCATTTGAAAAAGAGAAATTAGAGGATGAGCTGTGACTCAGAGATGGCTGGTCAGGGCGAGGAGAAAGTCAGTGAGTCGAGGGAAAGTCAGAGGTCACACACAAGAGGACGGGAGGCTCTGCGGGGCGGGGAGCGGGGCAGAGACTTCCTGAGGCTGGGGCACGGGGTGGCGGACGCGGGCCTGGAGCTCCGTCAGGACGCTGGAAGCACCTGCCTCTTGGCGCGACGTCCTGGCGGGCGGCAGCTCCCCCCTGCTGCCCCCGGGTCGTCCCCGCGGATGTGAGGGCTCCCGGGCTTCTACAGCTAAGCTGATTGGCAGTGGAGAAGGGAGCAGTGGGGCGACTCTACGCGGCACGTTCGTGAGGATCCTGGGACAACACCCACTCACTCCACGGCCCCACCCGCTCCCACCAGGCTCTGAGTCCTGGCGACAGCCCCAGGAGAAGGAACTATCAGCACTCCCATTATACAGATGGGGACACCGAGGCCCAGATTGCTGCCCCATCAGGATGGGGAGTGGCCGGCTCATCCCCGCAGCCCCCCGGCCGCGTGTGACCACGTACAGTCCTCCAAGCCCACAGCGCCTCTCGCCTGGAGCCCCGGACTGTCCCTCGCCTGGAGCATCTCCCAGTCTTCGCTGTGCCCACGGCAACACTTCCTCGGGCCCCCCTTGCACGTCCTCCTTGGGGGCCTCCCCTGACCACCCCCCCCAGCTCCTGCCAGCCCTTGCTGGGCTCTGACAGCTGTACGCTCGTCTGTCCTCGGGTTCTTGGGGGCAGGGGAAGGGTCTGCGTTTTCTCTGGAACCCGGTGCCCAGCACAGAGGGGGCACTGCGGAAACTGTTTATGGAACAAGCACACTGTGGGTCACAGCGGTGAACCAGGAGCCGGGACCCTCAGAGCCTTGAGTCCAGGAGCACCTGGGACAGGCGGGGGGAGGGGACGCCATTGTCACCGAGTCTCAGGCCACGCTCTGGGGCCTTCAGTGCCGCTCCCTGGTCTGTTCCTACACAGAGGCAGCCCAGCCCAGTGGTTAGCGCACAGGCTCCGAGGCCCCACTGTGTGGATTCAAATCCTGGCTTAGCTACCATCCTTCCAAGGGATGATGGGCAAGTGATTTAATGCCCTGGGCCTCAGTTTCCTCATCTGAAAAATAGGGAAAATGACCGGGTTGTTGTGAGCATTAAAGGAATTTAATGTGCACATAGTTAGTGCTGAAACTAGTGTCTACACGCGACAAATGCTCTATCCTGCTGGCGATGTTACTACTCACAGGAGGCGGATTATGCAGGGTCGTGAGTGAGAAGTTTGGACTTTTTATCCTGGAGGGCTGGGCAGCGGCGCGCAGATTGTTAAACCTGCTCTGAGTTGGTTTCGATGACACTGAGAGGGACACAAGAGGGATGCCGGTTGTGGCATCTGCACTCACCTACGTTCTCGACTTACTCTCACAGGGACTCCCTGTTGCCCCTTTTCAGACGGGGAAACGCTGGCTCAGCAATGTGTCACCTGCCCAGGGGCACACAGCCACTTCAGTGGCCAAGCCGGATTCAAACCCTATTCTAAGGTTCCCATTGCCCCTACAGCAAATGATGTCAAATTTAGTGGCTTTAAACAACACAAATTTATTCTCTTACATTCCTGAAGGTCAGAAGTGCAAACTGGGGCTCACACGGCCTGAAATCCAGGTGTCCGCAGGGCCGAGTTCCTTCCGGAGGCCCTGTTCCTCGCCTTTTCCAGCTTTGAGATGCCACCCCACCGTCCTCGGCTCATCCCTCCAACCGCTGCCCTCCATCGTCCCGTCTCCTTCTCTGACTCTGACCCCTGGCCTCCCTCTTGCAAGGACCCTGTGATGACATAGGGCCTGCTGGATGAATCTTCCCATCTCAGGATCCTCCACTTTAACACATCTGCAGAGTCCCTTTTGCCATGTAAGGTGACATGTTCCCGAGTTCCGGGCACTCGGACGTGGACATCTTTGGGAAGCCATCATTCTACCTGTCATGGACCTCGAGCCCAGCCCCCTCCCAGCCTCTTCTGCCTTCCCTGAGGGTAGCCCCCCGGCTGCAGAGAAGGGACAAGCAGAGGAGGCTCAGCGTGGGGGCCGGGACAGCTGGTAGCCTGGGTCTCTATGTGAGGGGGCCCCCAGAGATGGGTGAGGTGGGCCAGGCCGGGACCTGGGGGCGGGGGGGGCCAGACACCGCTCCAGCTGACCAGAGGGCAAGTGGGCCCAGCTGGCCAGAGCTGCCAACTTTCCAAAAGAAGCTGGAAATCCTGGTTTTATTGTGAAATCTCCAATTTTTAAATGTTGGCAAATGATTCAAAATTACGAGGAAAAAAACTCTACGCGCACACGCAAACACACACACCCACACACTGTGTGTGAGGTCACACAGGACACATCTGGGGCCAGATGAGGCCCAGAGGCTGTGAGCTCCTGACCGCTGACCTGCCAGGGAGAGAGGGCAGCGGGTGCTGGAACGTCCACAGAGGAGCTGAAGGAGCTCCCTGTGCCCGCTCTGCCAGGGGGCAGTCAAGAGGGAGACGGTGGGCTTCAGCAAGGTCAAGGGGCAGAGCGAGGTCAGACTGAGGCCAGATCAGCCCCAGTTCCGGCTGTGACTCCAGGTGGGCGGGCAGGCTGTGTGGCCTTGGACAAGTTACCTGGCCTCTCTGTGCATTCCACAGGGTGTCCAGAGTCATACACTCATTGAACAAATCCCTGGTACGTTCAGGCTCTGTGCTGGCCCTGGGGCCTCAGCACCGCACAAGGCAGAGGAGCCCCTGCCTCCAGTGGCCGTGGACGGCCGTCGGCGTGGAACTGGGCCTGGGGCTGACTCAGGAAGGACTCAAGTGTTGTCAGCTCCTCTTCCACCGACCCCTGCTTCCGCCGCCTTACCCTTAAGGGTACCCTTAATGTAGCTGTGGCCTGTGACTGTCACTCATTCACTGAGGGCCAGCGGAATGCCATATATTCTATCCTCAGAACCTATGAGGCTGGTGTTATTATGGCCCCCATTTTACAGGTGGAGAAACTGAGGCCAGGACACACAGATCACACAACTAGGAAGGGGCAGAGTTGGGAAGGAACCTCTGACCCCGGAGACTGTCCCCTCAGCCCCTCTGCCTTGGCCCTTAGCTGTTGATCAGGCTCTAGGGAAGCTCTCAGAGCCATGGGCTGGGGCGTCCTGGGGGTAATGGGAGAATGTCCTCTATTTGTGCTAACTCGGTCCTGAATTCACCTCCTCCCAACATCCCACAGGCCCTGGTTCTCTGCTGCATCGGCTGCATGGCCCTTGGTGCCTTTAGAGATTTCAGACAACCGATCCTCTCCCCATCTTTCTGGACCCAGGATCTGCACATTTTTCAGTCCTCCACCTGGGGCTGTTCTGTTCTCCAAGTCATTTTACAACAGTAGTGTCCAATTATTGGACCTACTATGTGCCAGGCACTCGATAGGCATGAGCTCATTTAACCCTTAACAATACTGCAAGGCAGGTGGGAGGGCAGACGGGGAAACTGAGGCTGGATGGGGTGGAGTCGCTTGCCCAAAGTCACATAAGCGTGAACGGGATGAGTTCACAGCCGCGCTGTGAACCCCGTGCCACGTGGCTTGTCTCCACCACCTGCTGGACGGGGACACGTTTCTGCTCCACCAAGAGCTTCGCCCCCCTCCCTCCTCACCACAGGGCAGACGCCTGAGAGCTTCATGTCCCCGGTAGTCCCCAGCTTGAGGGCGCCTCCTGGGCTCGGGGGCTGGGCGCTGACATGTTCAGAGGCCCCTTCCAGCCCCTTCTCTCATCTCTTGTGTGGGCTTCCGTGGTGGGGAAGGCTTCCCATCTCTCTCCCCATCGAGGCTCCACTGCCGGAAAAGGCGAGAAGGGATTAACAGCTGGTCCCGCGGACAGGGTGCGGGGTGGGCTCTGGGGTCCCAGACGCCACACGCCCGGGAAAGGCTGGTGGGGGGGTGGGGCTGCCCGATTTGAATTTGGCGAGTTCTTATCAGCCCCGGAGTTCTTCGGGCAGGCGGCGGAATCCAAGGAGGCCCGGGCTGCACGTTTACTTTTTCCTCCTTTGTGGCAGAGGCAGATCAAACGCAAAAGCAAATCCTCCGCTCTGCCCGCCTCCCCCCTCCTTGCCTTCCTCTTCTCCGCTCCCTTAGAAGCCTGAGAACCGAAAGCCCTAAGTCTGAGAGGGAGGGTTGTCCTCATCCCCAGGCTGTTCTCCTGGTGTGACTGCCCCAGGCCCTGGGCCGGGCACTCACGGGGACCACGGCACAGACTCCTGCAAACGATG